>NW_015508101.1:44456-44805 GCF_001515645.1 Sinocyclocheilus grahami | reverse complement strand
GAAGTTCTCAGCTTGAATCCTGAAGTAGTAACGATCTGAATACAGGCTGGTGAGGTTCCTCATGACAGAAGTGCAGTTTTTCTTTCGTAGGTCACCCACCACTTCCATCACAGGTTCCTTCTGACGGTGATCGATGGTGAAACGATCTGTATCATAGAGTGACCACAGAGATCCTCGTCTCCATGTTGCTTCTGGTGAACTGTCAAGAATGTATTCTTTCTCTTTTGAAATGTTGAATAGACAAGGAATCAGAAGGCAAGAGCCGCTGGTGCTGTTGAGGGTTTTGGGGAGTGATACGCTCAGGACTGACTGACACCAAGCAGCTGGAATATAAATTTGTTATAATTAG
>NW_015508101.1:29428-30865 GCF_001515645.1 Sinocyclocheilus grahami | reverse complement strand
TCTATGTCACGATGTGGGAAGATCTGCATAACACCGCCCAAATGTGAGACAGTGATCTGTAGGTTTGTGGAGTTCACTGCACCGTATATATTCTGTGCCTCACAAATGTATTCCCCAGTGTTCTCTTGGGCCGCAGTGAAGGAAAGCATATGTGAGATCATGTTTACAGTTCAGACATGCTTTTAGCATTAATGTTATGGTGTGCATAAACTCAAGTCCCCAGTTAAAGAAATGAATACATCAGGAAGAACGAGAAACCAGCAAAATATGCAAAGAGCCGAATGAAAAAAAACCCTAAAGTTCACTTAGTAACATCTGCCTATTATCACCATTTTAACATAAACAGAAAATCTAATATGAAAAAGTGAAGGATGTTGCAATCTGTTAGATCGAGAAAAGATTTAAGAGGTCTTAAATGCAATTTCAAACAATCTATTGATTAATTTTATGCAATATGTATATTTTTAAAATCATGTTTACAGTTCAGACATGCTTTTAGCATTAATGTTATGGTGTGCATAAACTCAAGTCCCCAGTTAAAGAAATGAATACATCAGGAAGAACGAGAAACCAGCAAAATATGCAAAGAGCCGAATGAAAAAAAACCCTAAAATGTTATACTGTAGCTAAATATGTTACTACTTGTATTGCAGATTAATAAAGATGAGTAAACCATTAGTCAATTAAACTGTTAAGATAATGTTCCAAGGCTTCTGATTTATGGTAAAATCCCCAGCTCACACAGGATGCTGCCTTTAATATGGTTGTGTTTTGCCCCCATGATAAAAACTCACACATGCTTTCACACAATGTTACAAATATGGTAACAGTAGAGAAAGGTAGCAGATAAAAAACAAGATTTTGTGAAGATAATAAAATGGCAGGAAGACCCATGAAAATCCATACATTTAACACTTGTTTATTTCAAACCATCTATAAGATACTTTTATATTTAAAAAAATGTTGTGAGTAAATTGATTAATTTACAAATGAATTAAATATTGATCAATTAAACGTTTTGTTTTCATTTTTAAGAGTAATAACTTTTCAAGTTTTCCACAAAACTGAACAGACAAAAATGGGCAGCCTTTACTAATTGAATAAACTTCATTGCTTTGGTGTAAAAATCTACTACAGGAAACAGCAGTTCACTGATTATCATGCACAGCATGAACTTTACCATGAGTTATCAACAAACATCTAAAACCACACGTAGACCTACACAATTTAGTGAATGTGATATGACAGTCTTAAACGTGGCATGCAAAAAAGTGTAAGTGAAATATTCATCAATATTTTATACACCACAGACCATTAATACTTTTCTGGTGTAGAAAAATATTTGTAAAGATTAAGCTTCACCTTCCAGGGCTGTACAGTATGGGAGAAATTAAACTTTTGAAAACCAATTGTTTCATAAAATGATTCACTGTCCCT
>NW_015508101.1:24434-25425 GCF_001515645.1 Sinocyclocheilus grahami | reverse complement strand
ATGGAACTTTATTACATGTCTGTATAGCTGAAATGATCATTTTTTTTGTTATTGTTTGAGTCATACTGGTCAAAATGACTTGCAATTTTGAGAAAAAAAATTCGGAATTGTGAGATATAAAATCTAAATTGTGAGAAAAGTGTCAGATTTTTTTATTTAATTTTTTTTACTTTTTAATACAGATTTCAGCAGTAGGTAAACATTTAGTGGAGAGTGGGGACGGTTGCAACACTTTTTGTATTTCCTTCAGTTTCTCAGAGGCGGTTTGTATTGGAAAGCCAAAATTTTAAAACAATAAATCCACATCGATCAGCTACTCATCCAACCTGCTGTAACATGTGTACATGTCATAATATACAGTTAACTCTTGAATAGACAAAGTCAGATGTTGCAACTGACCCCATAATAGGGGATGGTTGCAACAGTCCACAGTGGCAGTGTCAACATTCATTAAAATTTAATTAAAACCATTCGTAAATATCATTTCTCAATTTATTTATTTTATTTGTTCACATACAGGGTTTTCAATAAGTTAAACTGGCTGTAAAAAAACCCAAATAAAAGTAAACTATTTCACGTAACAAGTAACAACCATGTTTTGGTTAATTGCATGTATTACAATACATTTGAACTACAAAATATGAATTGAATCAAAATCGAGACACTAAAATGTAATAATAGCCTACTACTGTTAACTTCTATGAAAGTTTACTGAACTGGGGCCAGTTGTATAAACATAGGGCTAATTGAGCATGTGCAGTAGGAATATCAATATCAGTGATAAAGTGTGCATGCTGGCTGACAAGCTTTGCTAGTGTCATAAAAGAATGACTTGATTGAAGAATGAGTGTTTTGGTAGTTTTGGTAGTATCTTGGTTTATTATCAAAACATTTGCTCGGACTTACCTGACACATTTATATGCACAGCTCTTGTTCCAGTCACACCGAAGTTCTCAGCTTGAATCCTGAAGTAGTAACGATCTGAATACAG
>NW_015508101.1:22219-22884 GCF_001515645.1 Sinocyclocheilus grahami | reverse complement strand
ACCAAGCAGCTGGAATATAAATTTGTTATAATTAGACTTAATAATAATTAACAAAATTATATACATATATATGTGTGTGTGTGTGTAAAATTAATAAAATAAAATTAACTTTATGGTTGTCAAACTTTGATATGCAAACAAGAAAAAAAGACCAACCCGATAGAATAGAGCTGAATACCAGAAGATCTGCAGCAAACATTCTGAGAGTCATCTGAAGAGAGCTGTGTATTTAGAAATCAACCAGTTCAAATGTACATGATGACATTATATAAGCATAATTTATTGTCTGTTTGTCTTGACAATTGTAACAATTTACAATTAAATAATTCCTAATTCCAAACAAATATGATAGTTTACCTTAAATAGTTTTTCATGAGACTAAACAGCAACGCAGGCATGAGTGACCTGTTGTTTCAGCTGTGGTGGAGTCACAGTGTCTCACCAGAAACTGCAGTTCAGCATCTGCCCATGACCACCAATACAGCTCATTTTAATACCAGCAGAAAATCTAATGAAGAAGTGAAGGATGTTGAAATCTATGAAAAGACTGAGATTAGATTCGGTCTTAAATCCAAAAAGCAGAAGTAAAGTAAAATGTTACTCATTTAAAATAACCTATTAAATAACTGTATACAATGTAATGTATATATATATATATATATATA
>NW_015508101.1:15548-16189 GCF_001515645.1 Sinocyclocheilus grahami | reverse complement strand
AGCATCGCCTTAAGAGTCCAATAAGCTCCAATAAGCCCTCCAGGATGATAAACAAGTCTCTGGAAGGAACACTGGCAGGGCGCACGGGCCTTAAATGCCTAACCGCACTCATAAACGGAGAGACCAAACGATGTCTACCTAGGGAGACTTCATCCACATCCCTGTGAGCAGCGATAGCTGCAACAGAAACTCTCAAGGTGAGAGCCTTTCGTAACGAGGAAATGGCGACTGAAGAAGCCGCGATTCACGTCCGAAGGAGGGACCTCCTCTATCGCACCCTTGAAGAGGAGTGAGGAGACCTCCTGCTGCAAAACTGAAGCATCTAAGGCACCGTTTAACGCAGAGAATCCAAGGCGACACTCCTGGCAGACGCCTCCAGGTAGCATGACAGAGGCTGCATACGGGTGCAGTTCGGAGGATATGCTAGTGCCAGGTCCCAGAGATGGTCATGCACCGGTGTAGACGGGCATGGCATTAACAGCGGCAGAGTAGGCTTGTGGTGTCCTCTTGCGAGATGGGTCGGCCCACTAGAACTGGAGTAGGGGGCACTCTCTGGTGTATAAGTAGGGGTGAAAGCCGCAAGCGTCTCCCATAGTGTAAGCAGCAGCAGCCGTAATGGAAACAGGTTTTGAAGTGACAAA
>NW_015508101.1:13270-14885 GCF_001515645.1 Sinocyclocheilus grahami | reverse complement strand
GTGTACTCAAAGTTTACTACTGTTATACTTAAAAGTATACTTTTAAATACTAGAAAGTGGGTCAATTTAGTCCCAATGAGTATTGAAATAGAACACTTACAAGTATACTTCTAGTACACTGATATTTGTGTACTTACTGAATAAATTATACTTAAAATATATTTGAACTTTAAGTATACTTAATAAAATACATTTGAAGTATACTTCTTTTTGGTAAGGGGACAGAAACGTTTGGACAGTCTGTCCCACCCTCACAAAATGGGGGAAGCTGTCCTTCTCCTGAGACGGAGATCAGGAATGACCCAACGCGGGCGCTGATGGGTCGAAGGACGACTGCGAGCTCCCCAATCCGTAAGAGGTGGGGGATGCACCAAGTCGTCACTCCTGCTAAACTCCTATGGAGTTCTTTGACCCCTTCTGGAGTCAGGCCCCCTCCCTCGCCCATTTCATTCAGGACGTCAGCTTGATAAGCCTGAAGGATGGCCATGGTGTGAAGCGCCATGCCCGCCTGACCAGCCGCCATGTAGGACTTTCCACTGAGGGCGGAAGTGGTCCTACATGGCTTACTTGGGAGGAGAGGGTGGGACTTCCATGAGGGGGCCTAAGACGGCGAGAAGTTGAGCGGCTAGCGTGTCCTCGATCGCTGGAATAGCAGCATAACCCTGCTCCACAGAACCCACTAGGTTGGTGAAGTCAGCACCCACTGCCTGAGTAAGCCGAGCAGAGAAAGGCTGCTTCCAGGATCTGAAGATTTTGTGATGCAGATCACTGAAAAACGGCAGCTTTCTTCATGCGGGACGAGTATTAGGGCCACTCAAGAAGCGCCCGTCAAGCTTAGAGGACTGGGATTTGGGACATTTCGGTAGCACGTGCTAACACATCCACTAGCTCAGTATAAGCTGCAGAAGGCTGCGCCTCCTGGCCCCTATGCGGGAGAGCGTAGACTGAAGCCGGCTCGAAATCCTCCAAAATGTCATCTAACCCGAAGAAAACAGCCTTGTGTGCCTCCAGGCTTTGACATAAATAATCATGGACAAACTCCACTGCGAGAGCGCTTAGGCGAGAGAGGGAGAGAAAGGGCGAGGCTCGTCTGCTCCTGATCTATAGCCTAGAGCTCCACATCCGAACCCCAGGCCGCGGATTCACGGAGGGCCTCATCGGTTCACTGAGTCTCAAAACAGATGACTCCTTCTCAAAAACCACAAGCCTCACGTGAAGTGTTTTGAGATGGAGATTCTCACAAAATTTACAGTTAGAAGCGCCGTAAACAGCCTTGCGTGCGTGAGACAAACCCATACATTTAACACACTTACTGCGCGGGTCATCACTCATGAAAAACCGAGAGCACGCCGGCTGGCAGCGACTGAACTCCATAGCACTTCACCGCAAAGGGGAAACGAGGTTCCACTGAATGCAGTCACTGAAGTTCAAAGAGAAACACGAAGAAATACGCTGAACACGGGCCAGATAAATCGCTTCCAAAGGGCTAAATGACCGGAAATCTGAGGAGCAGATGGCGTGGTTGCTAGTATTAGAGTGGGTGATGTAGTGACGTCAGGGTGGCGCACGCCATCAGCCAGTGAATTGGTGTGATTCCATACGGGCTTCAGACAAT
>NW_015508101.1:12223-13195 GCF_001515645.1 Sinocyclocheilus grahami | reverse complement strand
TTTATATGAATGTATAAGGGAAAGTGTTTTCCTGGTGACTATTATTTGCTTTTTTGAGTTTTTGAGTTTGTTTTATCCCCATTTAGCAAATTAAGACCAATAGAAACTGTTTCTGTCAAGTAGCCTACAGAACCGGCAAAAGTTGTAAATGATTTACAGTGGTGACTTCTAATAGTGACTGCTTAGTTGCATTTTTTTTTTTTATTCCATAAAGTCAAATTGAGAATTATGAGTGATGGTTGTTTGTCATGATGTTGCTGTTGTCATAATAAGGGAATAGATGCTTTTTAGGCAAACAATTAGTTTTTGTTTGGTTTGTTAAAAAAACTGAACGTTGAATGGTGTTTGTGTAATGGTTTACATCACATGGTGGCAGTATGTGGTCAATGTAGCAAAAGCCATTTTTTTCCCTTAAAGAGTGGATTGAAATAATTAAATAATGCTGAAAAAGAAAACATATTTAAGAAAAACAAATATTAAATTCAGAATAACGTGGGTAATAAGATATAGCATATGCTATAAGTATATGCTTATATTCAGTCCTCCGGCCACCACAACAACAGCAGTCTATATGTTTGTTTGCTCCTCAAAACAAAGCCTAGCTGGTTCTCTTTGTATCAGTGTTTTCTGGACTTTGCTTCATTGATTCGCTTTGTTCCAGCTGGTACAGTGGCCACAGCTTCGATTAGTGCTGCTCTCTTAACAACTGCCAGTGTAATAGTGTTGTAGGTAAGACTCAATAATACGGCTAATATATACTTTTTACGTCTTTGTTTTTATGTGCAGTGTATCTTTGCAAGTTATTTTTAATCAGACCCATTTGATATATTTTATTCAATTTGCTCTGTGTTCTAACAAGTTTACTTCTATTACTAACCCTTGTCAAAAAAAAGAGATTCACTTTAACATAATTGAAAAAAAGTACTTGTTATAGAAACAATACACTTTAAAAGAATGTACTTCAATGTGAAC
>NW_015508101.1:5352-5899 GCF_001515645.1 Sinocyclocheilus grahami | reverse complement strand
AAATAATTTTATGCAAACTACTTATTGCATAATAATAATACAATTAATATATATAAGCACATTTTCTGTCTTTGATTAACAACATTCTTTTTCCTAAAACATGAATTAATCTTGTGCTAAATTAATTTTATGATGAATTATTGCGCATTTCCTTAATTTTGGTTCACAGAGTGAAAGGACTTTGAGTTTGCTTGTTGAGAACTGTGGACGAGTGAACTATGGTCCAGCTCTTGACAACCAACAGAAAGGTATAGTAACAGTGTAATAAAAATGATCAAATATTGACATGGTTAAATGCATCTCACTGTACTATAATAGATAGGAACGGGAGTGTAGTGACCATAACAACATACTCATTCATTTTTATGATTATCCACGCAGGGCTTGTTGGAGATATAACTCTAGACAATGTACCTCTAAAAAAGTTCACCATGCACTGTTTGGATATGAAGACCAGTTTCATAAACAGGTTCATTCTGAGTATTTTCCCCCTGTCTTGTGTGTCTGTAATGCTATACTGACTTGGGTAAATTCAGCTGCAGGAGAT
>NW_015508101.1:3186-3751 GCF_001515645.1 Sinocyclocheilus grahami | reverse complement strand
TGTTCTGTATTGTTGGCAGAATTGGAGTAAAGGAGTGTTTTTTGTGAATGGGCAAAATCTTGGACGCCACTGGTCGGTTGGTCCTCAGAAAGCCCTCTATCTTCCTGGTCCCTGGCTCAGGAGTGGAGATAATGAGGTGACTGGCTGCATGTAAATATGTAGGCAAATACACATTTGACTGTGGTGAAGTACGACAAAAGCTGTCATTCCTGTCTGGTTCTAGACAATTAATGCTGCATTAATCAATACAAATTCTGTGTCTTCCTTTTGATCTTTTAGATTATTGTTTTTGAGGAACTCAAAGCTGCGGAAACAATCCATTTTGCTGAAAATCCAGAATACGGCAAGACAGTCGACGTATCTACACAACTATTTTGCACCCTCATATGAAACACACTTGCGGTTTTACAATGAATCTCAGGCTTATATCCATCAAAACTTGAATTACTTAAGGCAAGACACCACAAGTGAAAAGAGTACACATTTTGTAATAGACATCACTTCCCCAGTTGATTAAAGACAAGGGTAACACTTTACTTGAAGGGGTGTGCATAAGACTGACATG
>NW_015508101.1:0-1189 GCF_001515645.1 Sinocyclocheilus grahami | reverse complement strand
CAAGAGCGGTGCAAGAATTGAGCCTTGTGGGACTCCGCATGTCAGTTGTCCAGAAAAGTCTTATAAATATCAAAAATTATTTTTAATGACAAAGTAAACGTTTTCTTAAGTGGAAGTTTTGCTGACATTTCACTACACAGCGTGGGGTAAAATACCTGTTTCAGTGTCTTATTGTGTTTTTATGAATTATGGAAATAAAAAGGTCCTTTGTTTTATTCTTTATTATTACAGATGTCTGTGTAATGTGCAGTACATGTTTAAAGGCTGAGCGATAGGCAGCTGTCAAAGTTCAGAGGTTCTTTTGTTCAAACAGTATTAGGTTAAAGGTCATTTCAGGGTTATACTGTATCACCTATAGTCACATGCATTGAATGACACCGTATAAATGTAAATAAATGTAAAAAACATATTTTATGCCTGCGTAATTACAACAATACACTCTTAAATAATAATAATAAAAACAACCAATCATTGACACTACCCATGTGTTTCCTGGTGGTCATACAGTACGTTACTAGAATAACAGAGAAACGTATCAGCCTTCGTTTGGATGACTGCGCTGTCAATCACGGTATGGCGCAGCCTGCTATTCTCAAAGAGAATCAACTGAGAGCGCTGAATGTGCAAAGACAGACAATTACGCAAATAGCGGAACAGTTGTTCCGCCTATTGCGTAGCTCCCTCTCTAGTCTCTCGGTTCATTCAGTGCTTTCTGTTTGTGTTCCTGACGCCGTCAAAAGGAGTGCATTCATCGGCCTCAGCAGCAACTGGAGCAGGGGAGGAAGAGTTGGCAGGTACAGTGTTGTCTGACCTTAAATTAGGCCATAACAACATCAGACATGACAGCGTGTTGAATAATGACCGCCGTCT
The DNA here is from genome assembly GCF_001515645.1 of Sinocyclocheilus grahami. Taxonomy (NCBI): domain Eukaryota; kingdom Metazoa; phylum Chordata; class Actinopteri; order Cypriniformes; family Cyprinidae; genus Sinocyclocheilus; species Sinocyclocheilus grahami. Next base: position 319 of record NW_015508101.1, on the reverse strand, counting down.
CGTCATTTGTCCAAGGGAAAAGTCAACTTTGAAACCCACGACATCGTTAGCGGCTTGCTGAGTCGCTTGTTTTCCTGCATTTGCTGGACAGGTTTCTGACACGACAGGTGGACATTAGGTCGTAAACCACCAACCCACTTTAGCGATGGACATTTCTGTGGTTTTGGGCTGCTCTCTGGGTGCTGTCCTTGGGGGTGTGATCCTTGCATCTTATAAACTGGGCTTACTTTATCAGCTATTTCATAAGGTATGAAACATTGTGACAAATCTGCATTATAATATGTAAACATTACACAACGTAGTTTGACAGATATCTATC
>NW_015508100.1:26132-30871 GCF_001515645.1 Sinocyclocheilus grahami | reverse complement strand
GTCATCCGACGTGACGTCGAGAGTGACCGACTGAAAGGGAACTCATATGTATTGTACACATTTTTATTTAATAAATAACGAACACAGAACTAGTCTACACACACACACATGCATGCATGGGAAGTAAAAGTGAATGAACAGAACCAGATGTAAGCGTGATCATTTCCAGTGCAAAAAAGCAAGGATTTTTTGTTTCGTCCTGTGTGCCCGGAACAACCCGTGTAAACAAACACCGCAGAAGAGTATCCCGCCGCATGAGAGAAGAGAGTGGATGTTATTACTGATATCTGAGAACAGATTCATTCTCACATGTTCTTTATATGGAATATAATTTCTATTAATTCCCCACTGAATTATGTAATCTAAAATGCACTGTCTGTTTTCATCCACGTGCACGAGTGTTATGACTCATATCTGTCAATCATCTTATCCTGATATATTTTCTGTATGTTTTTATGTGGTTCATGCTATTTTTATAACAATAGAGGATGTTTATGACAAATGATAAGCGGGTGTAGCATTCAATCCATTATAAAAGATGCAAAGCGTGTATGTCTGCATATTATTGAATCAAAATCAACTTTAGATCACAAGCAGAAGTTATTACAAGCACTCGTTGATGGTTTAAAGTGGGTTTTGAGCAAAAACATTAATAATCACATATATTTTGAAGTGTAGCTTGATGCTAATTGTACCTGTAATTATATTTTAAAATGTCTTCTTGTAGGAATTATAGATAGTTTGTGTTTCTGGAGTAGAATCAAACTTTATTTATCTTAATTTAATGCTGTTGAGCAGCAGATGATCTTAGAGCCATATACAAGATAAAAAGATGAGGAAAAATGCATTGTTTGTCAGCGCCACCACCATCAATCGTTTTGTGCTCGGTGTGAAAGCACCGTTCGTTGACGATTCACCTCATTTTTCGCATTGTGCTCAGTGTGATCCAGACTGGATGCTCTGAAAAGTCTGGGAAAAGTCACACCTCTCAGAGTTGGCTTGACCAATGAGAAATGTAGAATTTCCAAGCAGGAAAATTCCTCTGGGACGGTTCATGGCCCTTTGTCTGCGAGCATGGTTAGAATGAGTCCTGCAGTTTGTGTCCATTTATACTTGATTTATATAACAAACACACACTGCATTCTATGAGGAGGTGCACTGATAGAAATTAATCACTGAGGCTGCAAGTGTAACATAAACAGATCATTATTGTTACTTTACTTAGATCATTTGAGTAGCTCGCTCCATTTGGATTTGTAGCAAAAATATATTTTGTATAATTATATACAGTATATCTCACTTCTAATCCTGAGTAATCTAGAGAAGGCTTTGTAGACGTGCATTTGCAACATACTTATTTAAGTTACATTTACTTACAATATTTACTGCTGGATTTAGCTGATGAGTCCTTTTCACAACATAGCAACATATTTTTCCATATTGCAACATAAATCTTGCAAATTTTCTCATATTTCATATTTGATTACAGTGTTGTCTACAACAGGAGTGACCGTTGTGGTTTTGAGGTGATCTACACTGGACAAATCAAAGCGAACTTTCCAAATGTTCTACTTTTGGAAGCTTCACAACCGCATGGATTACCTCAGATTTACTACAGGACATCCGTTTACTGTCTCGTCACTCTGCGCCGCATTCAGTAGAATCACTGATTTTAATGGTTCAACTTAGATATTTTTGCCCTTCCAACATTTTGTTTATTGGATTTTTTATAGTGCATGTAATCTTCTGAATGGGGTAATTTTTATAAATTCAACTAATATTTTATCTTATGGACTATAAGTAAATATATTTTATGTTAAATATTTAGGTCAGTACTAAATAAAAAAAAATATATCATGCATTTTGTATGATCCCTCTTATTTGGGTAAAATAATTAACATTTTGCAGATACTGTAAAGTGTTTGTACATTTTTTAATCACAAGTGTATATAGTAAAAGTTTAGAATTTATAAGATTTTTGATCTAATTCTTGTTATTCTTATTCTTATGCATCTTATACTGGCCATTCAACAAGACTGCATTTATTTGATACAAATGTGTTTGTCAGAAATATTGTGAAATATTATAATCATTTAAAATAGCTGTTTTGTATGTGAATATCTGTTAAACTGTAATTTATTCCAGTGATCAAAGCTGAATTTTTTATTTTAATTTTTTGTAGACATTAATAGACTTATTCAGCGAGGATGCATTAAATTGATCAAGAGTAACAGTAAACACATTTTACAAAAGATTTTAAACTTTTAAGCCTTTTTAAAAACTTTTTTAAAAACGTTGTATTCATCAAAGTCTTGAAAAAAAATGTCTCAGGGATTACACAAAAAAATTAAGAACATTCCCCAAGTCAGTTCCTTTTCTGTGTGTTTATTCTTTTTAGACAGTATGATTGACTGCAACATGCAAATTGATTAGAGACAATTACATGTTTAACAACCAGTATCCCAGATCACATCACAGAGCTCCAGACCTTATATAGGTTATGCATATTTTTTATCAGTCATATAAACATAAAAATCATTGGTATTGTTAAAAAAAGCCCATCTCTACTGTTTATGCAAAGATCCTGAATCTCAGAGGACTGAAGCATGATGAACTTCACTAGCGTATGCTCTTATAATGTCAGTAAGAGAGCTGTTCAATAATAGTACATTTAAAAAAAGAAAAGAAAAAAAAGATGAAGAATAAATGACATACCAATATAACTGCTCTTTTCTCATATTTATGAGAGCATGTAACTGTCCTCTCAACCTGTTCTCATCAATCTGCGTATAAATAACATGACTTTACACTTTCTAATTGCGTGTAATGCATACGCTAAATGCCAATTTTGCGTGCATATGATACGCCAATCCTTCACATTAACTTTGGTGGAGAGCAGATGCGTCCAAATACCACGAGTCATCTTCAGCTACAGTGACGTCACCAGCGAGGCTCAGTTTGTCCAGTTCACCTGAATATGCGTACACCTTCAAACAGGTAAGGGCAACAATCTTTTTTTGTAATGAGATCATTTGGTTAACGGTATTATTTTAATTATTTCAGTGTTTCTGCATCACGTTACATGAGGTCATGTGTTAAAATGGCAGCGCATGGGCTGCTCAGTTAGCACAGCTGCTAGCCTACCATTGACATTAGCCTAAGCTGGATGTGCGAGAACTTTCTTCAGTTAAACAAAGAAAAAACCGAAGTCATTGCATTTGGAAACAAAGATGAAGTTCTCAAGGTGAATGCATACCTTGACTCTAGGGGTCTAACAACTAAAAATCAAGTCAGGAATCTTGGTGTGATTCTGGAGACAGACCTTAGTTTCAGTAGTCATGTCAAAGCTGTAACTAAATCAGCATACTATCATCTCAAAAACATTGCAAGAATTAGAGGTTTTGTTTCCAGTCAAGACTTGGAGAAACTTGTTCATGCCTTTATCACCAGCAGGGTGGACTATTGTAATGGTCTCCTCACCGGCCTTCCCAAGAAGACCATTAGACAGCTGCAGCTCATCCAGAACACTGCTGCCAGAATTCTTACTAGAACCAGAAAATCTGAGCATATTACACCAGTCCTCAGGTCCTTACACTGGCTTCCAGTTATATTTAGGATTGATTTAAGTACTTTTACTCGTTTATAAATCCCTCAATGGCCTAGGACCTAAATATATAGCAGATATGCTCACTGAATATAAACCTAACAGACGACTCAGATCATTAGGATCGAGTCAGTTAGAAATACCAAGGGTTCACACAAAACAAGGGGAATGTGCTTTTAGTTATTATGCCACCCGCAGTTGGAATCAGCTTCCAGAAGAGATCAGATGTGCTAAAACATTAGTCACATTTAAATGCAGACTCAAAACTCATCTGTTTAGCTGTGCATTTATTGAATGAGCACTGTGCGATGTCCGAACTGATTGCACTATATTATATGTATAATCGTTTTCTTAAATTCATTTTAAATCTCTTAAATCAATTTTTTTTAAATCATTTTCAAAGTTTTTAAATTCCTTGTTTTATTGTTGTGATTATTGTTTTTATTTTATTTTATGTAAAGCACTTTGAATTACCATTGTGTATGAAATGTGCTATACAAATAAACTTGCCTTGCCTTGCTTTGCCTAAAAAGTCCACACATTTACCATATTTTTACCATAGTAGTCTAACTGTTGCTCAACCATGTCATGCGTAGCCAATGCACAGTAACTACAACACATTTACCATGCTTCTCCCAGAGTAGCCGTAGTTTTACTGTGGTATTTAGAGTGGCTCAATAGTGGTATGTGGTATTACCTCCATAAATATACACACACACACACACACACACACATATATATACTGACAGCCCGTCTAGAAAGCGTGCAGGTGGAAATATCAATAGAAAGTCTCTTGTCTAGTCAGATTGGAAGATCAGATTACAACTAGGCTAACTGTTATACATATAGGCTAACGATAGCCTAACGATCTTATTGTCAGGTTTATGTTCTGTTATGTTGACCGTTATTTTGTCATTATCTTCTGTTCACTTCCTGTTTCAACGCTATTTGGTTTCGGTTTCATTGTCTTCTGAATATGACCTTGTTAGTTATATCGTAACACTTACACACACAAATTATATATATATATAGCCACACATACCCAAAAACCTATAAAACCTAAATGAAAACTCAAAACTTTACGAAACTTGGTGAAAACATGTGACAGAAGACACTTAAGGAGCATGCGAAGTTT
>NW_015508100.1:22972-23832 GCF_001515645.1 Sinocyclocheilus grahami | reverse complement strand
AATGTGCTTTTAGTTATTATGCCACCCGCAGTTGGAATCAGCTTCCAGAAGAGATCAGATGTGCTAAAACATTAGTCACATTTAAATGCAGACTCAAAACTCATCTGTTTAGCTGTGCATTTATTGAATGAGCACTGTGCGATGTCCGAACTGATTGCACTATATTATATGTATAATCGTTTTCTTAAATTCATTTTAAATCTCTTAAATCAATTTTTTTTAAATCATTTTCAAAGTTTTTAAATTCCTTGTTTTATTGTTGTGATTATTGTTTTTATTTTATTTTATGTAAAGCACTTTGAATTACCATTGTGTATGAAATGTGCTATACAAATAAACTTGCCTTGCCTTGCTTTGCCTAAAAAGTCCACACATTTACCATATTTTTACCATAGTAGTCTAACTGTTGCTCAACCATGTCATGCGTAGCCAATGCACAGTAACTACAACACATTTACCATGCTTCTCCCAGAGTAGCCGTAGTTTTACTGTGGTATTTAGAGTGGCTCAATAGTGGTATGTGGTATTACCTCCATAAATATACACACACACACACACACACACACATATATATACTGACAGCCCGTCTAGAAAGCGTGCAGGGGGAAATATCAATAGAAAGTCTCTTGTCTAGTCAGATTGGAAGATCAGATTACAACTAGGCTAACTGTTATACATATAGGCTAACGATAGCCTAACGATCTTATTGTCAGGTTTATGTTCTGTTATGTTGACCGTTATTTTGTCATTATCTTCTGTTCACTTCCTGTTTCAACGCTATTTGGTTTCGGTTTCATTGTCTTCTGAATATGACCTCGTTAGTTATATCGTAACACATACACACACAAATTATATATATA
>NW_015508100.1:19499-22922 GCF_001515645.1 Sinocyclocheilus grahami | reverse complement strand
AAACTTTACGAAACTTGGTGAAAACATGTGACAGAAGACACTTAAGAAGCATGCGAAGTTTCATGGAGATCGTAGGATAGTTGGCGCTATAACTGTTGAAAAGGCCTCAAAATACAATATTTGTATAGAAAATGACCTCAAATTCTAGATAATGTTCATATATTCACAAAAACACAAGATCTTCATATCGTATGATAGAACTCCTCATTCTGAACAACTTTACCTCTGGGACTAATAATGTCAATCAAATGGTTCATTAAATATTCACAAATATGTTAAAACCCTGCTTTTGTGAACTAGTCCTAGGTTTCTCGATAGAAACCCCTGCAGTGTTATTCTCTGGAGTCTCTAGATCAATAATTATAAAAAAAAATTTAATTTTGTCCTTTGTTTACCTATAATGGGGTCATTTAGAAATGGGGTCTGGTCAAATATACCCAAAAGCCTATAAAACCTAAACGAAAACTCAAAACTTTACGAAACTTGGTGAAAACATGTGTCCGATGACTCCTAACAAGCATTCGAAGTTTCATGGAGATCGGACCATAGGTGGCGCTATAACAGTTAAAAAGGCCTCAAAAACACAAGATTTGTATAGAAAATGACCTCAATTTGTAGAACATGTTCATATATTCACACAAGCACTAGATCGTCATATTATATGATAAATCTCCTCAGTCTGAACAACTTTGCCTCTGTGACCAATGTTGTCAATAAAACTGTTAATTAAATATGTGAGATTATTTAAAAAACCTACTTTTGTGAACTAGTCGTAGGTTTTAAACTAAAAATCAATAAAATCAGTGCAGTACTATTCTCTAGACTCTAGGTCAATAATTATAAAAAAAATTGTTGAACATTTGCATTTTTACAACTATAAACCAGCCATTTTATAATATGTTCTTTACATTGTGTACCCATAGGCCTATAAATCATAAAATAAAGCCTACAACATCTCACAAAACTGTGTAAAATTATACATTATTTCGTTCTAAACAAGCATGCACAATTTAAGAAAGACCAATAACACTATAATAGTTGTAAAGGTTAAAAACACTGTGTTGTATGATAAATTGCAATTATAACTACTAGATGGCAGCGGAAGACCACTAATGGGCTAATTAAATGCCCTAAAACAGTACTGTTCATCGGTTTGCTTATGGATTCATGCTAAGACATTATAAAATCACTGTTATAACATTTAAAATCACATTGAGTCAAAGTTTACCATTTTGTTTATACAGACATATCAGTTTGTACAATTATGCCAGATTATGATTACAGTGAAACCTGAAAATGACATATTAACTCTTAAAAATAGAAGACTTGCAACAAGTTTTGTGTCACCTATCATTTATCTCAAATATCTATATCTGCAACAAAATGTGTGTGCATGTATGTGTGTGTGTGTGTGTGTTTAAGCATGCTGATTGAGTATTAATATACTAGTTTAATAATTTCATTTCAGTGTGTGTGTGTGTGTGTGTGTGTGTGTGTGTGTGTGTCTGTGAGCCTATTCTCCATATTGGATGTGTTTTACTGTCAGTCATACATCCAGGTTGGCCAAGACCACCTTAAAGGCCTTAACGTGCTTGAACCCCGGTAATTGCTGCTTGCAGCTATATTTTATTTTATTTTTGTTCAGCATTAAACATTTCACGAGGAGTCCACATGAGTAGCTTGTTACTTTAAAAAGTGGCTCCTTACCTTAAAAAAAGACCAAGCTGTGTGTGAAACCTTTTTTATTTTTATTTCTTTAAATGTGAGCCAAAATCATCACAATTAAAAGAACCAAAGACTTAAACTACTTCAGTCTGTGTGCATTGAATTTATTTAATGCACGAGTTTCACAATTTGAGTTGAATTACTGAAATAAATGAACTTTTCCACGACATTCTAATTTATTGAGATGCACCTGTACATGCTAACTATAAGAGGTAGGCTAACTATAGATTTGAGCTCTTATTAATGAAAGTTTGGGCTTTTAATCACATTTTATGTGTAGATGAGTGGTTTTGATAGCTTTATAAATGTTTTGCTGGTAATTTTTCAATGGATAAATGGAAGTAAGCTAATTAATTTAACCTAAAAGTCTGCACTGTAGAGTCTATCGGTGACGTCACTTACATGCAGGCTAAAATGGGTTGAAACTATTTCAAACAACTGTTTCAAACACGTTTAGATTTTTCATTGTAAACAAATATTGATCAAAATTGTACTGTGATTTCAGGAGCGTCAGAAAAAAAAAACTCTAAAACAGAGGGGAAGATTTCTAATGGGAGCTGCTGACAAAGATATAGGAAACACAGGTAATCTGAGAAAGCTTATTAAATAAATTAATATGCATTTTCACAATATATCATCATGCATCTGTAAAATCTAAAAATGTGAATTCTGGTATGTTTTCCATATAACTGTATGTTTTCCATATTCTGTATGTTTTCCATATTACTATTTCACTTTTCTGCATTTCACCTATGCTCTAGTTTGTTTATTTCTAATAAACCTGGCATTGTATACTATATATTGTTGGCTCCGTGACAAATTGTTCCTATATTCTTCCATGCTGATGGCCATGTTGCAGAGCTGGAGCAGATCTCCTGTTGAAGAACATCTCCAAGGCGTTATGAACCATCTGACTAGTAAGTAGTAACATTCAAAAGTTTATCTAATATAAAAAAAAAAATCAAATAAATATAAAATATTTTCCTGTATGTCCTACAAGGTCATCTTGGTTTTACTCTGCACTGAGGACACTTTATACACAACAACCTACAGAAGAGTCCAACATAATTCGAAATGAGACACAGATTATAATAAAACAATTCCTTGAAATTAAAATTAATAACAGTAAGACTACTGTGAGTACTGTGAACGTGCCTCACTTCAAACTGTAATGGTCTGTAAAGGTTATCATCTGCCAAGCTGGATGGACGCTGAAGGTGATTTTTTTTATTTGTCAATTTGACAATTTACCATTAAATGTAACTATAGACTTATAATGTTTTGCACTGTTGTAAAGTTATTAAGTTCCCAATGTTTAATTTCCTGTTAATTAGCACGTGAAGCTGTCTGGGTTACAGTCTGAGGTAAAATTACATAGATCCATTTAGTTGTTTAAATATTATTTTCTAAACTTTAAATGTAGTGAAGTGTTTGTTTAAGTAGACTTTGTTGCTTGTGGAAACCTCACGCGAGTCAGAAAGGTACTTAAAATTTAACGTTTTATTTGCACTCTTGAAGACTGTTCACCAAAGATTAAATTTCAGTCTGGCAGAATTTCCTGCACACTTCACCATCAAAATGGGCACTGTGAATGTAAGAGCTAGGGTTGGGCGATGTCTATCTAATTGGCAATGGATGATGTCTACAGTGAAACATTGTGATGGACGATGACATTGGGGGGGGGGGGGGGGGGGGGGG
>NW_015508100.1:0-19383 GCF_001515645.1 Sinocyclocheilus grahami | reverse complement strand
CAGATCTATTGCCAAGACATATGTACTGCTGCTGCTCCGGAGAGCAATGAGACCGTGTGTTTGCTATCTATGTGAGCCTGGGCCGGATTAGCCAAATGGCTTAACGCTAGTGAACTATTGCTGTGTGTACCTGATCGGCTGACCAGATAGCTTCAACTAGTGACCTGAGTTAAATGTGTTTCTGGGCTAATGGATGCAAGATGGCGACCGGTAAGGAGGTAGTTTTGAGAAGCTGAGGACAAAAGTTTGTTCCTTCATCTCATATCGTTCTTTTTGTTTAATAAATCGACCAATCGGACATCTAAATGTAAGATCTTATTATTTAACAAATAAATAATACTGGATAGTTGCTGTATATTGCATTTGAACATTGTAACTGACACAGAGAGATTGCATCTAATGGCGGAAAAACGAAAAGAGAGGGAGAGTAAAGCCAAGGAAAAAAGCCTAATAAAGCAGCTGACAAAGATAATGAACAAAGATGATGAAGTGCACATTTGTGGTACTGACATTCAAACAATGCACGCATATGTAGTGCAAGGCGGCGTTACAGTTCCTTTAGCGGATTCAGCCCCCGGCACCCCTGATCCGAAGAAAAGTAGAGGTGAACCGTACCTGTCTGAAATTCTAGAAAACATTATACGATGCATAAATGAAAGAGTCAACGGATTAGAGGAGCTCTTAAGGGTAAATACGGCGAGCACTGAAGCTTTAAAGAAAACGACGGAATTCCTCTTCAACGAAGTAAAAGATGTCAAAGATGACATGAAAAATTTGAAAAAGGATATGAAGGTGATCCATGAGGTCAGTGATGCACATGGTAAGAAAATGTCCGAGATCGATTCTAGACTTAACGAGGTAGAACGGTACAAAAGAAGATGGAATTTGAGATTGTACGGACTGGCGGAGCAGTCAGGTGAAGACGTAAAGGCACAGGTCGTGGATATTTGTTGTGCAGTTCTTCCAGAGCTTACCAGCAAAATACAACAAGATGTGGATATTGTACACCGGCTCGGAAGAAAACTTGACGGAAACGCCACAAGAGGGAGAACCATCATTATCCAGTTTGTGTCCAGATCCTTATGAGACAGGATTTGGAAAGCAACGAAAACCAGCACCTACCTGAAGTCCAAGGAACTATAGTTTGGCGAGGATTTAACGAGCATGGACAAAGCTATACGTAAACAACTGTGGCCAAAAGTGGAGGCTGCTCGGCAGCAGGAAAGAAGGCTTACTTCGTAGGCGTACGAGCTTTTGTTGATGGAAAAGGAAATACCTCCTTAATAACTACATATGATTATGCATATATGTACGTGCATATATCTTGATCAAGAACTGCATACGGACATAATTATATATATCGGTGACAATGCAGTCATCATTGGAGTTATGACATTTAGAACATAATGTTTACGTCAATTTACAGACAGAATGGATCTTTGTTAATTTAAATATAACGATATTGTTATGTTGTACAGTATAATTTTTAAAGGTTTTGATTTAAGTTAAGTATTATTAAGGTCAATTTGGGTTGAAGTTATATTGTTGAGGTGTTGGGAACAAGTTTCGTTTCACACTTGTTAAGCCTAAAGTTGTTAATATAGCACATTGGTATCTTTGTCAGTTTTATCTTTAAATGTCAGGGGAATTCGTGATTTGCTGAAAAGGAAAGCAGTTTTTTTGTTTTGCAGGAAATTTAAATGTGACTTTTATTATATTCAAGAAACACATGCATCTTTGTCAGATTATAATTTTTGGAAGAGTCAATGGGGGGATGATTTATGGATGTCATATGGGAGTAATCGAGCAGCTGGTGTTGCAATCTTAAAAGGTACATTTAAGGGGAAAATAATTCAAACTAAAATGCACGATTCAGGTCGATGGGTAATATTGGTAATTGAAAAGAATGCTGAATTGTTTATTTTGGGGTTAATTTTACCACACAAAATAAAAAAATATTTTTGAACTTTGAAGACCAAATTGAAAAAACAGTGGAACGATATAGGAATGCAAAATTAGTACTAGGAGGGGATTTCAATACAATATGGGATTCTGAAAAGGATTGTTATCCACCCCGTCCAAGTAACAGGTCTGTTCTTCCAGAATTGTATAATTTATGTTCTACTTTTGACTTGATTGATATATGGAGACATAAGTGTCCAGAAAAAATTCAGTTTACATGGTGTAAAAGAAATCTTTCTCAACAGTCACGTATAAACTATTGGTTAATTTCAAGGAATTTAATTAATTATGTTAATGAGGTTTCTATAGAGCCATCTGTTCTTACAGATCACACAGGTATTTTTCTCTCAATAAATACAGCTAAATCCAAAGATGCAAAAAAAATTACGTATTGGAAAATGAACCAGAATATTTTGACGGATGTGCAGTTTAGAGATGAAGCAAAAAAGGTTATCATAGATTCCTGGAAGGAGGCAAATCTTACTAACTCTTTTGGTGCAAATTGGGATTTTATTAAGTGTAAAACTAGAACTTTAGCCATAAGGAGTGGAAAAGAAATAGCAAAACATAGACGAGAAAATGAAGAAAAAATTATACGTGAAATTATAAGCCTTTCTGGAAATTATAATATAGATCAAGAAAAGAAAAATTACTACAACAACAATTAGATTTAGATAAAATAAATGAATATAAAGCAAAGGGTGCTTTCATAAGATCAAGAAAGAAATGGTTAGAGGAAGGAGAAAAACATACAAAATACTTTTTTAACATGGAAAAAAGGAAGGTAGAACTTACATATATGGTCAAATTGAATATTAATGGACAGTTAACAGAAAATTCGAAAGAAATATCAAAATATGCAGCCGAGTTTTATGAGAAATTATGTTCCTATGATAACAAGTTGAGTAATGCATCTTAGAATCTATTAAAAATGACATTCAAAATATAAGTGAGTCTTCTAGTAAAATGTGCAACCAAGAGATTTCTTTAAATGAAGTATTTCACTGTATTAACAAACTAAAAGACAATAAGTCACCTGGAAATTATGGTTTAATTAGTGAATTTTACAACTATTTTCAAGAATAATTTTTTGTTAGGTGTATTTAGTGAAGCTATACAACAAGGTTATTTACCTAATTCACTGAAACAATGCTTAATAACTTTATTACCAAAGCCTAATAAGGATTTATTATTTCTAGAAAATTGGCATCTGATTACACTAATTAATAATGATGCAAAAATTTTTGCAGGTATATTTGCAGAAAGATTGAAGAAATGTCTTGATCCTATAATTGATGATTGTCAATCAGGATTTATGAAAGGCCGGCACATTTGTAATAATATTAGGCTCATTTTAGATTTAATTGATTATAACGAATTTATTACAGATAATAGTTTTGTTTTATTTGTTGCTTTTTTTAAAGCATTTGATACTATCGATCATAACTATGTTGGAGACCTTAAATTGGAGAATATTTAAAAAAAGCTATTCAAACACTATACAATGACTGTAACAGCTCAGTTAAATGATCATATGGAACGTCATCCAGGTTTAAAATTAGTAGAGGTATACGTCAGGGCTGCCCCATTTCTCCGTTTCTTTTCTTACTTGTAACACAAACCATGGCCATTCATATTAAAAGAGATACATTTTGTGATATTAGACTTTTGGAGAAAGAGTTAAAGTGTTCTCAATTAGCGGACGGCACTGCCATTAAATAAAAAAACTGACATTAAAAAAGCTATTGAGTGCCTTAATATTTTCTCGTCTGTATCCGGTTTATGTTTAAACCAAATGTGTGTTATTTCCTTTGAAAACATGTAATCATAATAACATACTTGGTATTCCAGTAAAGGAGATAGTAGATTATTTAGGTATTAAGATCTGTAAGGACCAAAAGGAGAAAAATCATTTACATTTTACACCAATTATTAGGAAAATTAAACAAAACGTATGGTTAATGAGAGATCTATCATTAAAAGGAAGAATATTATTATCCAAAACTGAAGGGTTGTCACGTTTAGTGTATACATCTCTTGCATTAGACGTTCCACAATCTGATATAAGAGAGGTGGATACTATTTGTTCAATTTCATCTGGAAGAACAGACCACATTATTTCAAAAGAACAGTTATATGCAACCCAGTTGAAGATGGTGGTCTAAATGTACTTGACTTTAATACTGCTAATTGTGTATTTAAGAACAAATGGATAAAGAACTACTTGAACTCTAAAAACAAGATTTGGAATATCATCCCTGAATTAATCTTTGTTAAGTTGGGGGGTTTAGAATTTTTTTTTGAGGTGTAATTTTGATGTAAACAAGGTTCCGATAAAGCTTTCTTCTTTTCATAAACAGGTTTTTTTATTATGGACGCTCATTTTTAAGCATAACTTTTCTCCACACAGCTCTGTGATTTGGAACAACAAATATATTAAGTTTAAAAATAAACCAACAATGGTATAATTTTGGCGAGGCAGTTATTTAAGAATAATGGACAGCTCTGTGAATTCCTGAATCATTATAAGATCCCTGTAACTGCTAAGGAGTTTGCAGTAGTATTTGATGCCATTCCTAGTGGCCTTATTCAGCTTTTATCAGGCAATATATCTTCTGAGCCTATTCTCTTATATATTGATCAGTTAAGTATTAATGGTGTGAAAATTATAGATAAAATGTTTTAATAACTTTTATATTAAAAAATCATGTAGAACTACAGTATTGCCTAAATGCAAACCTTTCTGGAACTCGATGTATAATCAGATTGAATGGAAAGAGGTCTGGAGTTTACCCAGTAAATACTGCCTCACCAATAAAGTTACAAATAAATTACATATAAGGTTATTCATTTGATTTATCCAGTGAGACAAGTAGTCTCAAGATTCTTTAGAGACTACATCTGTCTTTTTGTAATTCAGAAGAAGAATCCATAAAACATTTATTTTTTGAATGTGTATTTAACCAATCGTTTTGGATTGACATTGAATATCTAATATTCAAATTCACATAATTAAAGATTCGACTATCTGGTAAAGATACATTTTTGTTATATAAAAATAAGATTTTGGAGCAAAATGTGGTGATTAACTTAATAATTATATATGGAAAATACCATATACACAAACAGAAATGGAATAATAATAAACCTAACATTATATTATTTAAAATTGAACTTAAGCATTATATTGAGGCCCTAAAAGATGCATAGAATTTTTGAATCCTTTTCTTTTTGGAACTTTTTGTACGTTTTTTCCCCTGTATATTTTTCTTTTCTTTTTCTTTTTCTTTTTCTCTCATTCACTATTATTTCAGTACGGAGTTGAAGTACATGCTGTTGCTGTTAATGAGATTCACAATGTTGTAGCAGGAATTTACTGTGTGAGCTGTTGCGGTTGTAATATTTAATCAGAATTTGCGAAGCATAATCTACTGCTGCTGCTCGAAACCTGCTGTAAGCCCTGTTGAATTAGCAAAGTAATAAATACCTATTGCACTTCAAAGAGTTAATTTACCCTCCATGAGTTAGCACTAAAATGTTATGCAATTAAAGCGCTTTCTGCTGCCGCTGCTATATTAGCCATAATAATGACATGCTATGCATGCTGCTGCTAATGTTTCACAAAGTTGAGAATATAAATTGAGACTTGAATTATTCATTTTGAATCAACTCATTTTGAAAACGGAGGTTTAAATTTCTGTGAAGGGATTTATATGTGAATTAGGGATGGGCGATATGGGCTTTAAAATATATCACGATAATTTCTGATATTTATTGCGATAACGATATCAATGACGATAATTTAGGGAATCCTGTTTTTTCTTATTTTTACCCAAAATAGGGTGTTGTGGGCATTACTGAGTACACACGTAATGTAATGACTGTTTAATTCACACTGGAAGCCGGAGGGCGCCCTTGCGCAGAAACTCCACATATGCATCGCAGAAGTAATGCTCCAAGAAGAAGTATCCAGTGATCGCTGTAGCGGAATAAAATGCAGATAAAGACATTTTAACTGAGGAAACCTGAAGACAATAAACATGCGATTGCACAAAATATATGGTATCTGTGTTCTTCAAGCAATCTTGGGTATGTTTTATAAGGATAAAGTATATTTATAATTCAATGCTAATCGACATAGTCTTTATCACTGTATATAATGCTATAAAATAGTATGATTTCTGCCTTATTCTGTGATACGAAACCACGTCTGATCACAAAAATAAGTTACTCGACTATGTTACGAAGTTAATATGGAGAAAAAGCATGTCAATACATTTAAATATCTTTGTTGGTCAACAGGTCTGTAAACGACTCATACACATGTAAAACTGTGTCGCACATGTGCTACTGTAGTACATTTACTCAAGTCTCTGACCGATTGTTGTCTCTGTACAGCCCTATCCAAACCTGCTCCAGATTGTAGAAGGAGCTGCTCAATTTCACGTCCGCCTTCCTTCACGTCACTCCACACAGTCGTACACAGAAATATGTCAACAACTAGACTTTATCGTTATTATCGCGGGAAGATGAATTCTTATCGTGTGGAGAATTTTTACCGGTATATCGCAAACGATAAGATATCGCCCATCCCTAATGTGAATCTGTTTGGATTTATTTTTATTTTCTTCTTCTAATTGTTCATTGATCAAATATAATTTTTTAAAATATTTTCTTTCTTTTGTTTAGCAAATTTGAAACGAGGAGAAATCTTCTTAACAAATTTGAAAAAAGGGTATCAAATAAGGAATTTAAACTGATTATTTCATTGAATTTAATTTTCATTCATAAGGTGAATTCAGTGTTAGTTTTTTAAAACTGAAAGAAATAAGATTGAAATCTAGAAGGGAACAAAATCAAAGGTTAATTCACTTAATTTACATAAACATTAAGAAGGGTGATTATACGTACATTTTGGGTACATTTGAGTCTTGAAAACTGTAAGAAAAAAGGAAAAAGTGTTAAGAATATTAGAATGGATTAATTTACTGGTTAAACAATTTCATTTTGTTTTGAGAACTACATATTGTATTTTAATTTGTCATGCTATGGTATACATTAGAGATCCAATATCTTCTAAGAAAGATAATACAATCAGTTAAACTTAATATATTGTGTGAGTAGTTCATTATTGTTGTGATATCCTTATTCTCTGTAGGCGAATTTAGTCTTCTGATTCGACTGGTCCACACTCAGACTTTTCTTTTGTCTGTATCAAATTGAGCGAAGTGTTACACTATGCAATGCATAATGCTGCTATAGCTGAACAAAAGTACTTAGAATTGCTATAAGCGTCTTTATTAACAAGCAAACGCAATCAAATCATGCCTATTTTGCTTTGAAAAATTCACAATCTACTGTAAGCCCTGTTAAAGAAGCAAATAAATAAAATGCCTATTTCACTTTAAAGAGTTACTTACCCCATGCGTTATCACTGAAATTTCAAGCAACTACAGTACTTTTCTGCTGCCGCTGCTATATTAGCAACAATAATTTGACTTCCTGCTGCTAATATTAATTCTAACATTGCATATGAAATTGCTATGCATGCTGCTGCTATTAAGTTTATAATTTTCATTTCTTTTTAATTGTTGCCCGTGTTTCATTCAGCACTTGCGCGCTCTCCTAGACACGCACATATCACGCCAGGTTCACATATACGCTTGCTTATATTTTTTGTGTTTAAACCGAATTCACTTTCACAACGCAGAGCACATCTTCTCAACATTACCCTGATAGCACACGTGCATCACAGAGACGTCTATCTGACATCTGCATTACATCTGCAAGACATTTTTCTGCAGGGACTGGCGCTCTCTCTGGCATCGGCAGGTCGCAGCGCCACTTCCGGTGGCATCCCCAGCTGCCAGAGCTCGTGGCAGCTGCCACTAGTCGTTTCTGGCAGCTGCCAGAGTTCGTGGCAGCTGGCACGGTCTTTCTCGCTGTTTCTACTGTTTGCTCGGTAAAACTACACTGTTCTCAGTGGCGTGCGGTGATGTTTTTTTAAAATGACGAAGCAAAGTTCCCACAATTGTATTATTATTATTATTATTATTATTATACATTTTTATGTATCAGCTGCCAGTTCTTGCCAGGAGTCACGATCGTTTGTCGCCGTTTCTGCTGTAAACTACACCGTTTTGTTTGTAAATAAAAGATTTGATGATGCATATTATATACCAGCAAGCAGATACGATCAGAATGTGAACCCAATAAGCTAAATTGCATAAGCGTTTTCCCATAAAGAACATACACACACATAAGGAGTGCCAGATGTCATGTCACTTAATGTTAAAACGGCTGCTGCCGCTAGCCAATACTGTATATATGCACAAACACAAACATGTCACGAAATGACAGGAGAAAACAAGGATAGATCCAAGTGCAGTTTATTAAAGTATAAAATAAACAGAACAGAAACGTGGCAAAGGGTAATTCAAAACACAGGGAACAGATAACACGATGTAACCTTAACAACATCAAACACAAACATGTGTGTATATATATATATATATATATATATATATATATATATATATATATATATAAATAAAAATGAGACCATTTTAAGTGAGACACTCAAGTTTTTTATTGATTTTTATTGAAGGATAATTCAATCTTCCTCAAATCTTGCGAAGATTTTGTATTTGGCTTTATCAACCATTTCTGTGCAGAACACCTCGTAATCGTTTTGTTTCCTAAATACAAAAGTGAACAGTTCGGCTGGAGAACTTTCATCATATTCACCCATCCAGCTCTGCAATTTGCATTGGGATGCAATTTGTTGCTCCTTTTCTCTTGAAAGGACAATGGGAAATTGTATTTTTCCATCCCATTTTCTCCTGCTACACCAGTCAGCTGCAGTCCTGGCGTCTCTCAGAAGGATTTCCTGCAGTAAATAACAAATATGGTCAAATTATTTCATGTATACTGATGTTAATGCTTCAAATGTGTAGAGTACATAAAGCTGTTACAACATTTTTAAGAAATATATGATCTTTTGTTATAATGAATGCTGTCTATCAGTTATTGTGTCATTTAAGACCTTAATGGATCTTAATCAAATCCAATTCCTTCAGAATTAATTCATTTAACTGTCATGTATCATTTATCAGGAATCCCATTGATATTTGCCAGACATTTTATATTATAAAAATGTTGATATTTGCCAGATATTTTATATTATAAAAATGTTATTTCATTCATGTACCATGTTTATATTATTCTCCATTTTTATTCTTTTTGATGACACATGAAAATGATGTAAAATGCATGTAAAATAATCAGCAAAAACCTACAAAGCAAAGTCTCAAGGATCATTATTTAAGATTAATTCATTTTTGATGTTTGTGCATGGGTTATAGGCTTCCCCCATTTAGGTGTTGCTGCTGAATAAATCAAGTGAGGTAAATGTTTGGGGGGTGGGAGGCTGTTGTTAAAATGGGCTGTTATTAAAAATGTCTTACCTCTTCGGTGCTTTCTGTGTCCTCACCTGTTCTGATCTCTGCAACACTGGGGGGAAAAAAAAAGAAAATCGGTACCTAATTACAATGGCATCAGCTTGACATGGAAATCCCCTAATGTCATGACAGGAATTATGTATTTAGAGATGTTATACAAAGAGTAAGTATGAACACCCACAATGAAAAAATATCCTCTACCTTTTCTTTCCTTCGAAAGATGTGCACTTCAGAAGCACAGATTCGGCCATATATCGGCACATATTGATCTTGTTTTGCAACCAATAAATCAGAACCTAAGAAATGTACAGTATTCATTTTAATGTGACAAACAGACAACTTTAACCACATTTAAGGTTTCAGTTTAATCTTTTCAATTAAGTTGCTACTTATACTGAAGTACTGCAGTTTGGAAGCCAACAATTAAAGAAGAAGTGTGAAGTCATGCTTCCATTTTATTGTACTTGGTATATAATCTCTGATTGTTGCTCCTCAAATTATATTGACACCCGTAGCTTTAGAGGCCTCAAAGCCATCACTTGCTTATTAATTTCTTTGCTTTAAATGAAATTCCTATTCTAATTGTTAATGTAGTACACATCTCTATAGCTCACCTCAGGCAAAATCACTTCCGTTAGAAAAATCTTAATATAATATATTTCTATATAAATAACCCAGTCCACATACCTTTGTGTCATTAAATAAAGCATGCCGTTCACAGTAATATTTGCGAAGGGGTGGATCAAATCCTCTGTGTTTCCACAGATGCATTCGATTAGAAAGAATATTCCCACTCTGCAGTTTTTTTTCCAAGTCCTGGAATATTAAATGTATATTTAGATGCACATTAGGTTTTAACCAGTCTGATGTCATAAAATGTATAGTCTATTACCTTTATCTCTTCATCTGTGAGAATGTCTTCTACTTTGACAGACTCCAGGATGTCGTTTCTGTTTTTAACAAAAACACTGCCTAAAATACTAAATCTGTACTTGACACATCAAGGGAAATGGCATTCCTAGTCTTTATAAAACACAACTATAAAAATTATAGCTTTGAATGCAATGGCAGCCATAGGTTTGACATGTATAAAATAATTCATACACATCTGGGTTAAGGTTGCATCCACAAAAGAAATCCTTCGACGTCCAGTCCCCCTCCACACCAGCACACTGAAAATGCAGCCAGTTTTTGCATGATGTGCATTGCACCCATTGGTAGTTCCTTATGTGGTCATGGAAAACACTATTGAAAAACACAAGTAGGACAACTTTACCAATGTTACACATTTGCTTTTGAATTACTATGAACTTTGGCTATTTCACAATGTTCTTAATGTGTTTTCACTTTTAGTCATGCATGTCCAACTGACATACGATAAATTTCATATGTTGGTTTTATTGTACATACTTGCTTGTCCCCGTAGCTCGCTGGAACAAACATGACTTTATTTTCCATGCCAGGCAATGAATGCTGGAGTCTGTCTTTTTGGCCTCAGCTTCCTGTAGTCTACTTTCGTTTTTTTCCATTTTTAGAATTTCTTCTGTGGTACGTGGGAAGTCCTGTGTAAGAAGTAACTTTGCTGTAACACAGCATTTCTGTGATTACCAGTACAAAGTTTGACAATAAGAGACCAGTCTTACCTCAGCTTTCATATTTCTCAGCATTTGGGTGGCATGGTGCAGACGGAGAGTTCTGCATTGGTTTAGAGTCAGAACCTCCATATTGACCTCATGATTTAACACTTCATTTTCAGCTGCCTATTTGGAAACAAAATAATAGACTTTGATGAACCCACTGACCACACTTGCACTAAAGAGGAAGCAAAGCAGCTCAAAAGCAACTCACAGAGCACACGAAAATGCCACAATTAACAGAGTCCTGCTGCTTCCACTGTGGAGGATATGTGACAGTACAACCGTGAAAGCCACCAGATAGTCTGAAGACATTTCTACAAAAGAAAAAGGTAGCAGGATAGTATGGTCATATTGTCACAGTTCTTTAAATACAACTGATAAATGTTGTATTCTATGTGACTCTCCCTTACCTGAGGAGGTCCATGTCACTATCGCTGATTGTTGTGTAAAGCATTAGTGAATCATAGATTCTAATCTGTTTGGCATTGAAGTCAAACACCTACAAAGAAATAAATCTGTTATCCTTGTATTACAAAACATACAATTCTTTTTAGCTGAAATGACATAATGTTTACATGTAAGTCATGGTCAATCTTGTGGCTTTTGCTGTTTCTGCATAATTTATTGTAGACTGCTTAACAAAACCACTTCTACCAAAAATGTTAGGTCAGACATATATTTGACCTGCATTCAAGCCAACTACCAGAATAAAACTGTAATGGTAGCTCACCCAAAGAATGAAGTGATTCCCTGTTTCAGGCGAGGAATGACCCACAATTCTAGGGAGGAATATCTTGTCTGAAACCTATAAAAGAAACACAACACAAGATAGGCCAATTCTAAACTGTGTTCTATTATACCGAAAAATAAAGAAAGGGACTTACAGGGATGCGTTTCACAACTCGGTCACAGACTGCTCCAGTGCTTGTCCATTCCCGGTGCCACAAATAAAATCAAATGTAGCCAGAGAACCACACTGGAACCAAAAAAGTATTATTAATATTTTAATATATCTCAGTGAGAAAATCCTATAGAGGGAGGAAATTAAAACATTACCATGTTGTCTTGAGCAAGTTGTGCTAGTCGATAGTTCACTGCCTGCAATACAGTACTGTTAATTCTTGGTAATATAACTTTGAATATGTAGTGATGAAAAGGTACACATTTCTGCTTTACAAACATTTCAGTCACAGCCATTAAAGATAAGTTAATTTCAGATGTTAAAAAAAAAACTTTTTTATTTATCTACACTTACATCATCAGTCATCCATGGCATGTTCAAAGAAGACAGTCCCAACAACTCTGGGGGGCAAACACTGTAGATGTCCTTTATTGCTACTGGAAATCGCCTCAAGGCATGAGCCAAGGCTTGACGTTCATCACGAGTTCCAGTGAATGAGGTCTTGAGTTTTCCCTTAATACCCAAACAATGTAGTGTAATAGTTATTATTAAAACATTAAATTGTTAACATGATATAAGGCACAAAATAGCACAAGTCTTGATAAAATACTGTACCATGTCGTTATCACTGATAGCATATGATTGTGCTACAAATGAAGATGTCACAGTGTTGTCTGGCTGGATGTTAAGACCAACACCTGAAGGCTGCATATTTTTCCTTCCCTCTAAACAAAATAACAAAGAACAAAATTTATTTTGAAAACATGCTTTAGTACAACATTTCCGATTGGGCCACACTAAAAGGATTACATTCAGTTGTAGATTACTTTTTAATTGTATTTTGGATTTTCCACAATTTCTACATTCTTACTATTGTGTAGTATCATATACAAAACAAAACCTACCAGAGGAGTGCAGTCCAAGCATCCCATGCAGGCCGATAGACAACTGTGCATTGCACAATCCCTCAATTTGAGCCTTAAAAGTCTTATTTATCTTTTCGTTATGCAGGTCAATCAGCACCCTTACAGTTTGTTTGAAGTGTGCTTCATTCATCTGGCACAATGAGTACCTTACTGCTGAAATTTCACGATTAAACTGCTCTGCAACCGCTCTTCACTTCTCTTCTTAGGGTGGGGCAGATGTTGAGGCTTCTCAGCTTTTCTTCTGGACGTTTTTGATTTTTCTGATGAAACCTATCATACAGGGAGTATCTTTCACATGTCCCTGTGATTGGATGTCTTGCTGATATTCTGTTGCTATCCAGCATTCCCTCTAGTAGAAATGGTGACCTCAAGTTCTTCACCCATTGCAAATCAACTTCTAATTCCTTGTTAGCTGCCAGTTTTATATTATCTGATGATGCTGCACAGAGTCTTCCGTCATGTGGTTGGAAATAAAGCTGTTTCGTGCGGTTGTTCGTATGTCGAGCAACTTGTCCAGCTACATCAGAGATGTAGCATGTTGGGAAGTGCTTGAAACTCAGAAGCCCATCCGTGTGGTCTCTTGCTGACTCTGTCCAGAAGAGGAAGTTGAGATAGTACACAACACCATGTACACAGGAAAAATGAAGGACACCACCTAAAGAATATTACAAAAGTTAACAGCTGAAAAAAATATAATAAAAATAATGTAAGCAATTTCTCACCTCCAGTCTTTTGTAACTTCACAAAAAGTTTTGGGTAAATATCCTTAAAATGTAATAGTTCCTGGAGCCGGTTTAGCATGTCAGCAATGGACCCCTCTGAGGACACCCCCAAGGCATAACAAGCATCCTGGAGTTCCTTTTTTTGGGGCTGTAAATTGAAAATACCTTTTTTTTAATTACATTTTTTAAATTTAAAACATGTGAAGGCCATATTATATGTGTATGTTACATGTACATCACACTTACACAATAAAGAAAACTAAATAGTACTAATAACCTTATAAAGAATGATGGCTGTATCTACACATTGACAGTATACTGAGAAGGTATTAAGATTTGTACAATGTATACCTTCTTTGACTCAATGAGTTCTAGTATTATGTCCTCGTTTATATTTTTTGGGGGGTGCTTGATGTCATCTTTTTTCTTTTTCATTGCCTTTTTGGCCTCAGTTTTGGGGAGAACATTTCCAACTCTGGTGTGCTCTCCCATCCATGGTGCCAAAGTGGAATGCCGAACAGACGTGGAGAATGGGTTTGCCACAGTGGTTCCTATTAGTTAGACACACAACATTGTAAATGCATTTGTTCAGACATTTTGATTGTGTTGTGTTCCCTTGCCTAAAAGTGTAATGTTCATACCACAGCTTTCTACATTTAAGATCCTATTGATAAATGTCACAATATAGTCCAAACCTGATATGAGTCCTTCTGCAATTTGTGACTTGTTCAGATCGGACCAAGACTTCACAATGTCCACTTCCAAGTCTTTCTCAGATATAGTATCTGGATCTGGCCTTTTAAAGGTCCCAACTGGAAATTAAGTTTTATAGTTATAAAGGCATGACAAGCACACACATTTTTAAAGAAGAGATTCAGTGCTACCAACAAATATGTAATTCCAAGACGTAAAATTTTCCATTGATTAAGTATTTCAAAATTTCTTCCTTGCTCACTGAACATTCTTGATACAGCCATGAATATGTATAATGTTATCAGTTAAAGAAATGTCCATAATAATTCTCATTTTACAAAGGCTGAATTACAGACACCAGAAATAATCTTACGTGGGACATCGAAGGCCAGTTTCCAATTAGCATCTGCTATTACCACAGCTGGGTGGTATCCACACTGGAAGCAAAAGAAGTCAAACCGAAATTTTGTCAGTGACAAGAAGTGGTGGAATGCTTTCCGCAGTGTTTGGTGGTGGTAGCGGTTGTCATTAAAGAATGACAAAGTGTCCAGCATGCGTCCACTGGTTGTCTTGTTCTGAAATTAAAAACACAGTTAAAATTATATCATTTCTCTTTAAATGTATGCATATTTATTTATGTACAAACATGGATATGAGGACACTTTATTCCAGATGATTTACACAAAGCATTTATAAATGACTTACCGCCAAACCGGACAACAGAAGCTCACACAATGGAAGTGTTATGAAGACCCGGTTATTGAAGTTGTGGAATCCAGATGAATATTCTTGGAATCTCACAATGTTATCACACGTTGGACACTGTTTCACAGCAACAGAAACACCTACAGATTGAAAACATTTGTGTTACCTAAATCTTCATAGAGCTAATTTAAACAAATCATTGTATTCTTCACTGGAAATGCTTTAATTAAAACCAGATATAACTGTGATATTGTAATGAGTACATCTATGCAAAAGAGTAGACTTGATTTCATGTTCACTGACCTTTTCTGACATAGCTAATCCCATACACCGTTGCCTGGGTGGTTATAACTTCGTAGGGATGCAGTGCCGGAGGAGTAGGCCCAGGACAGTAGGGGCAGGTGCCTTCTTTGGGGACAAAACATGGTGGTGGTTGTTCCTCCTGAGTCCTCAGCCTCAAAGGTATTTCCTGCAGGCATGGAATTTGTTTTTCTTTTAAAAGGTATTCTGTCATAAGACAGATTTTGGAACCATTCACATTGTGTGGCTCACACATGACTCTGCTCTCAAACAAATTACTCTCCAAGTCATCAATGTCCTCTACTTGAGTGTCTGAGGTGGCAACTATGGTGCCTGGGGACTCCTGAAAAAGCCACCACATTCCCATCATACGATGGATACAACGGTGTGATCTTCTGTTTCCTTGGCATTGACAGTTCCACCGTCCTACCACTGAATCAAATGTTACTCTTGTTCGTCTGAACTGACACCAGTTGTCAGTCAGATTTGTGAACACTGAAAAATAGTACCACCGTGCAGAGTATCCTTCATCTATAAAAAAATATGGGAAACACACTATCCACTCCATGCATGATGGCAGTATTGTTAAGTTCTTGACATTTAGCACCCCACTCAGAAGACATTAGCCCCTTGCTCAGCATGTCTTGGAGTGTGGTACATTGTAGTACTGCTGGCTTGATATAAGGTTTAGCATTCTTTGTTCTTTCTAAGTGCGCGCATTCTTTGCCTGGATTTCCAGAAGACCATGCAATTTTCATGAATCGACGACACTTTTCTACCTCACAGTCTATGTTTGGTGGATTGGTTGATTTGATTATATGAATAGGAAAAACCGGACTGTGGTTATATTTCGGAGTGACATAAATTCCGTTCCTGGCATCAACACATATCATGGGCGTAGCATCAAAGTTGTGTACTTCTCTGATGTGTCTTCGCAAGTTTTTGGCTGAACTTAGCACAGCTGTGCATTGCGGACACACAAAAATATTTGTCTTTGAGTCCTGCTTCTCTATGGGGTTCCCAGTCACATCATCAGGTTTTTTTTTCAACATGCTTGTCTTAGAGTCCAAGTTTGTGGACACGTCTATTGCATCATCAGTTTTTTCTTTTAACACTTCTGGCTTCTCTGTAAAAACAAAGACAGTAGTTATCACAGCTGTTACTTATTTAGTCACATAACAAAAAATGTGTTTGATGTTTAAATTAAACTGAAAGTAGATAAAGAAGTAGAAATAATTCTTCAAGATAAACTATGAATTAGACACAGATAGATAAGAACTATAGAAAGACAGACAGATGGACAGATGATAGATAGATAGATAGATAGATAGATAGATAGATAGATAGATAGATAGATAGATAGATAGATAGATAGATAGATTGATTGATAGATAGATAGATAGATATATTGATTGATAGATATGTTCTCTATGGAGGCACCTGTCAGATTGTCAGCTTTTTTTTTCAACATGCTTGTCATAGAGTCCAAGTTCTCTGTGGACACGTCTATTACATCTTCAGCTTTTCTTTTTAACACTTCTGGCTTCTCTGTAAAAAAACAAACAACAACAATAGTTATCAAAAAAATTTAAACACATAACAAACAAGTGTGTTTGATGTTTAAAGTAACTTAAATTTTTTTTTGAAAAAGTTGTAAAACTTTGAAGTTTGAATGTTTTCAGTTTGAAGTAGTTTCTTTTGAAGGCAGTATAGTCAATCAGACAGATAGACATGGGAGTAATTGTAGTCAGAAATTTAAGAAGAAGAGAAATCTTTTGACAGTTTTGGTGCCATGTACCTTGTCTTTTCTCTGATGCAATGCCTGCAGGAAATATAGCGAAAATATGACACACAGTTTAGCTATCTTGATTGGTAATGCACTTGAAATAATTACTTATAATTAATGTGATTTGCCAATGTCATTTGTTGATGGCCATTACATTTTCTGAAAGTTAAATCATTTATTAAGTAGTTTAGTAATTATTTCACTTCATCTCACAGATTAAAATGTTAGAAGATTAAAATGTTAGAAGCACATGCAGCAAAAGACCTACCATGTCTGCCTTTTAAATGTGACATGAAGTTGGATGACCGTGTAAATGTGTCATACTGACAAAGGGGGCAATGGTAATGGCTTCTGAATGATTGTAGCTTTTCCTTGCAGAAGCAGGACACCACGAAT
Source organism: Sinocyclocheilus grahami (assembly GCF_001515645.1). NCBI lineage: Eukaryota > Metazoa > Chordata > Actinopteri > Cypriniformes > Cyprinidae > Sinocyclocheilus > Sinocyclocheilus grahami. The sequence continues at coordinate 1,895 of NW_015508100.1, read as the reverse complement.
TTCTCTGCAAAACCAGTTAAGAGAATTGATAATATGTATTACATTATCCCGTTTAAACCAATTTAATGGCATCATACACCTCTGACAAGTTCAACTACATTCCATACTTCGACTGTTCTCATAAAAATAAACAGCATCTCTGAGATGTTTTTTCTTAAGATGATCCTTATTTGCCAGTTCCTTTTTATTACAAAACACACATTCAGAACCAACACAGGCCAATAAAGATGCAACATCAGAGAAAGTCTGATGTGAACCTGTGAAGAACAATAACAATGTCGGTTTTAAATTCAATTACCCTCCCCCACAACTTCGACATGACATCTTTGCAATAACACCATGTCAACAAAAAGTGTCACTCCGGCTAATCAAAAACATAAAGAATACATTAGAATAAATAGTAAACTTATGCCTTATTTGTGATATAAGTCTGAAAGAACAAATTGATGATTTTCACACTGTGTACAGTTAGTTGTAGGCCTAGAGTTTAACTTTCTGCAAAACGACAACAGATTATAAAGCTTATATGTTATATTTTCTCACCTTCCATAATTGTAAACAAACTCAGCTGCGATAGTGAATATATCAAATGGGAACAAAATGAATGAATGACAATAGCAGTTAGAGAATTGTTTTCGAATCAAACTCTTTGAGTACTGTTCACGAACAGACCTTGGCTATCCTCCTGTACAAGACAAGTTACGCTGTCAAGCTGGCCCACCCAATCAGGTGCTTGTCCCACCCTAGCCCCCAACAGTGTGCCATGAAGTAATTAAAGATTACTGCCATCTTTTGGAGGGGGGGTTATAACATGGTGTTATATGTGTGTTATAGCCTATGTGTGTATATTTGTGCGTGTGTTTTCATTTGTTCTCCCAGAGGCGGACTTAACCAGTATACAAAGGCAACTGCCTTGATTGGCCCTCTAAAAGCTATGCCCCCCCCCTAAAAGGCTTTTGCTTTTTAAAACCCCTAAAAAGCGGTTGCTGTGATATTCGTTACCACGACAGCAGTCTGCGCGTTGAACGTGCTTTTTGTGTATCCTGCTTGTAGCAAATGAAAATATCATGCATATTAATCTTATTATATTTTTTATTGTTTTAAATTGACGATCACTCGTTTCTATGAAGGACCCAAGTAGAGGACGCATGCGCAGTTATTTTACCACACAGGCACTCAAAGCTTTTACGCTGCACAAATGTACTTCATTTTGGTTGAAATAATTCATAAGTGTGTACATATATAATTTCCTTTTTTAATTATTATTAATATTATTATTATTATTATCATCATCATCGCGGTAATTTAGATTGATCCTGGGTATTGTGTGCAATTTTATAGGGCACCATTCTTATATTTTGCCTGGTGCCCCCAAATCACTAGCTATATCCGCCCTTGTGTGCTCCATTGTGTATGTGTTGTGGTGTATAATTTCTGTGTTCTGCATTGCTGACTATAATTATTATTATTATTATTATTATTATTATTATTATTATTATTATCATTACAAATTATCTAACAGACAACAACTTGCCATCTCTTAGGCTTGGGGGGTTTGTGTGTGTGTGTGTGTGTGTGTGTGTTAATTCATACTGGATGTGTTGTGGTGTCACCCCTTGATTTTCCTGTGTGTTTTCTGGATTGTAACTGACGTTGTTTGACAAATTACAAATCTGGGCCGGTGTGCGTGTGTGTGTGTGTGTGAGAGAGAGTGCGTTCCGCGTTTTGGATGTGCTATTTCGGTTTATCTGTGTTTTGCATTGTGGCTGATTTGGTGATATAGAGGCCTAGGTCTATAAAGGATTAAGAACCCTTTTATTCGGTTTTGCTATCAGTAAAAAAATATTAAAATATTGTAGCGAATCAGCTCATGGAAAATATGAATAATTAACCAT
>NW_015508099.1:21658-30966 GCF_001515645.1 Sinocyclocheilus grahami | reverse complement strand
GCTACATTTCTCCAAATCTGATGAAGAAACAAACTCATCTTCATCATGGATGACCTGCAGGATGAGCACATTCTCAGCAAATGCTCAATTAGGGGTGAACTGTCCCTTTAAAGGTGCTCAAAAATGGACAATTTTATCTTTTTTGACCAAAGTAGTCAGTCTCTTGATATTTTTCCCCCTCTTTAATGAAGTCATTGAAAAGCTTCTGTGGATTTTTTTCTTTCTTTCTCTGTTGGAGCAAATGGGAATAACAAAAAATGTCTTAGTTTCTCTTCATCACTATAAGTTTACACAACTATGAACCCCAGAAAATGTGAAAAGAGTCCATTTTGGAAGAGTTTGTAATGCATGTTTTCCAAACAGTGAAAGTGAAGCTAAAAACAGCATCATAATTGTGCGCACATCTCATCGAAATTCGCTTTTAAATCTTAAATTGCTTCTGTGAAGTTTCGAGCGCATTCAGAATGAGTTTCCAGGTCTGTTTTGTAGATCCACTGAAGAGGACTAAAACAAAGGTTTCTGTGGTGAACTAGGATGAACACCACAGTTGAGGAGCTAAAGAGAAAACTCTTTCCCGAACACTTCAGAGTTCTGCTTCTTTAAGATTTATTGTTGGCATTTTTTCCTTTGTTGGGGCAGAGAAGAGAAGCAAAGTAGAAGAGAAAAGAGAACGTAGTGGGAATAATAAAAGCGATATTACTCCACATTTGATGTTATTCTCCTCTAAACCGCTAGATGGCATAAAAACAATAGATATCATCACAGAATTTGTTCTGGTTTTACTGGTTATAATGGGACTTGTACTGGTTTTACTGGAAACTGTAATGGTGCCTGTTGGTCTCTACTGGTAATTGGTTGCCTTTTACTGGTGGCTTGTTAAAACCAATAAATCCTAATGAAATATGTCCCAAAACACACATCAGAAAACCATGTTTTAATGGTTAAAAGTTGATTTGGTTTGTAATGTGTGTGTAATGGTATTTGTAGTGGAAACCATTAGAATTTCTATTGTTTTTTTCACTCTAGCATCCATTCTCCAAACCGTTTATCCTTGATTTTCAGTTTTGTTCAAGGTAATTAAACCGTTTTTAATAACTAAAGTTTGGTGTTTGTGGTAAAAAGGTGCCCTTGCTGTGGCTAAACGCACAATAATTAACACGATAGTAATGTATAGCTGGATGACTTTTTAACATGTTGACTTGTTGGTTGGATTAAAAAGGTTAATATAAGAGATAATCACCATATTTATAATGAAACTCAAAATATATGAATCAATGTATTCATTGTTACTTCAGTAAAGCCATATTAAATGCTTTTATTTATCAAAATAAACAGAAAATAGCTGGCAAAAGCACATTTTCCTTAAAACATTAACATGAAAACATTATTCTGAAGCCATATCTTAATAAAGAAGACCCGATCTGACCAGGTAAACATGACACACAGGTGTTTGCTGTTCCTCGTGTTGTTGTAGTTGTTTTTTGCTTCCACAGATGAAGGCTGTGTGCTTCGGTGCATTAACACGACTCTGTTTCATGATGATCGCACACTTGGCTCTCATGGCATTAAACACAATGATGTTATTGAGGGGTTTATGCCACCACCGTTCCACGAAGGTATGTATTACAACAGCATTTGGGATTATTCAAAGCATCTCTTTATAGTCTTAAAACTGATCTTAGATATCATAACAGAGAAGGCCGGGGCTAGTCGTCACAAAGTCCACAAATGCTTGTTCTCTCTAGCAGTGCTTTTTAATAGGGATATCATTTAGTTCTATGCTTATGAATCTGTCATGAATATCAATTCAGATATCAGATCAAATATTAGAAATAAAAGTTTTACACACAGTTTATTGAATGTCAGCCTAAACATTGGTTTGTTCCATTTTTAGTACAATCGTTGTCATGTAAACACGCCCTGAATCTATGGAAAATTGAACTCTTAATATTAATCTAATTTACTTCATTACTTTCTCAATGTAAATAGTGTAGTATAAGATGGGGTTTTCATGTCTCTGTACATTCATATGCAAATATTGTTTATGACCCTTTTTTTGCTTACATTTATTAAAACACACATGCACTTGAATGTTTTTATTTTGTGAGAATAGTCTCCTTCCTTGTCCTCACATTGGTTAATCAGTGTAAAGATTCTATAAATAATGTTTATAATGTAAATTTAATAATGTAAATAATAAACCGTTTTGCTAACTTCCATTATTTCTTCCAAGATTATTATTATTTTATTTTTTTTGACACTTGAAAACACCTTTAATGACCTTTTTTAAAACAACTTTTAATTAGATTGTGTGTGTGTGTGTGTGTGTGTGTGTGTGTGTGTGTGTGTGTGTGTGTGTGTGTGTGTGTGTGTGTGTGAGTGTGTGTGTGTATTCATAGATAGATTACATGGTATTAGTTAACTTTTTTTTTTTCTTGGTCTGTCTAACAGACTCTAATTTAAGAAAACAAATCTTACAGCTTCTGACGGATCATTTCTTGCTCTGTTCCACAGAATCTCTCTCAGAGCTACATTCATGTGAAGTGTGTGTGTGTGTGTGTGTGTGTGTGTGTGTGTGTGTGTGTGTGTGTGTGTGTGTGTGTGTGTGTGAGTGTGTGTGTGTATTCATAGATAGATTACATGGTATTAGTTAACTTTTTTTTTTTCTTGGTCTGTCTAACAGACTCTAATTTAAGAAAACAAATCTTACAGCTTCTGACGGATCATTTCTTGCTCTGTTCCACAGAATCTCTCTCAGAGCTACATTCATGTGACGGTGAATACACAGGTGAATTCACAGTAACTGTCTTCTAACTCTTGAGATCAGCTGAAGTATAATATCAATCTAATTTACTTCATTCACTGTCAAACTCTGAATGTCAAATACTTGATTTATATTAAACCCAGTGCAATGCCCCAGTGGAGATGTGTATTACTACAGTATTTGAAACTAATTAAAGCATCTCTTTATAATCCAAAACTAACAGACCCATCATTTTAGAGGAGACAAAGGCCAGTTGTTGTTGTTTTTTGAGAGTTTGGCACAAGGTCTGTATATCTCAGTGATTAGTTTTGAGTCAAAAGTCCACTTTTTTTTTTTATTCTAGTGATAATATGACACCATATTCTCTAGATATTCACTGTATATTTGCCCAGTGAGCAAAAACAGTTTAAAGGTTGAAAAGCTTTTTGAAATGTCAGAGTTTGTATTACGCTCTTTATTATGTCATACAGGGCCATACTAAAAAAAAAAAAAAAAAAAACACTTTCCAGAAATGTTACAAACCCTGAAGGAGTGTTTTTGGCACAGAAATACTCCGTCATATGTCCAACTGTTTTTTTTTTTTTTGAGACTTTGGTCATGTTTAGCATGAGAATCCAACTCTTTAACAGTGTAAATAACTCAAAATGCATGAAATAGCATTAGATCTGCCCTTTAAAGGAACTGATAGACATATTTATGTCAGCAAAAATCATTCAGCTTCTGACAGATCTTTTGTTGTTCTGTTCTCTCACAGAACTATTTCCATATGAGCCTCAAGATGATAATTATTATGAGCCTGAAGATGAAGATGATGAAGTACAAGGTACACAATGTGCATATGACCCTGAAGATGATGATGATGATGAGGTTGAAGATGAAGATGATGAAGAATGTGCTAAAGGAATATCCAGGACTGAATCAATTGAGAAAATAACTCTGAACGTGTAAATGCATTAGACTCACACTGAATTCACAGAGGAAGCTTAAAGCATGTTACATTATTAATTAGTGCAGTGCATCACTGATGAAACAGAATTATAAATATATTTGTAGAAAACTGGTTAAGCTTCAACTAATAGAAGAAACACTTGAAAGTTGTTTTGACCTTTTATTTTCACCACCATATATTCCACAGTATTTCACTCGAGGCTTGAGCACATCGTTTGTGGTCTGAAAGAGGGCTTATAATAAAAAATAATTTACAATAATAAGGAAATACAACACAGGACATTAGAATGTACTAAACTGATACACGTGGTGCATAGAATGAGTGCTTCCTCAGACAATGATCCGCATCTGCAAACAAATGTACAAAATCTCCGACTCCTTTAAGTAGCTAACATTAACATGCCAAGCGTGGTATGAATTCAGAATGCCCATGCATCATTTGATCATCAAACACAGAAGCATTCACACTGTGAATAAACATGCATTGAATGTGATTATTGGTATTTAATGTCTACATTTATGCACATACACATAGGGGAAGTTTCACAGACAGAGCTTAAGCCTAGTCCTAGACTAAAATGGCCCTTGAAACCAGATGAACAGAAATCTGCTTTCTCTGTCATGGTTCTAAATAGTCTTAGACTCAGTCTAGTCCAGAATTTAATAAACTGAATTCCTGGAGGAAGACTAGAGCTACTTCAGGACTAAATTAAGGCTTAAATTAAACCTATCAGGAGGCAGGTTTAACTTCAGATTAACATTGTGTTTCCAGTCTTTATATATCAAAAGTATTGGCACCCTTGAACAAAGAAGCCTGTGAGAATAAATCTGCACTGTTAATCATTTTGATCTTTTATTTAAAAAAAAAAACTCTCATTAAAGTAAAATGGAAGGGAAATCTCATTATAAAAGAAAAGTGTTTCTCTAGTACATGCTTGCTACAATTAATGGCACCCTTTTATTCAATGCTTTTTGCAACCTCATTTACAGCTCTTAGGAGTTTCCTCCTATTATTGCCGGAAGAGTTTGGAGAGCCTTCCTTAATATAAATCACTCCAGATCCTTCAGATTCATGATAAACTCTCTCCTCTTCAGTTTTCTGTAGGGTTCAGGTCAGGAACTGGGGAGGCCATGACAGAACCTTCGTTTTGTGCTCAGTGACCCATTTTTGTGGTCCTTTTGGATCATTGTTCTGTTTGAAGATCCATCCACGGCCCATTATAAAGCTTTCTGAGCCCAAGACTCAACTATGTTCTGCAATTCTCCAGCTGTGATCCTTGGAGAGTCTTTGGTCACTCAAACTATCTTCCTCACGTTTCATTAAGACAATAGACAATATACTGATGGCAGATTTGTAACATTTCCTGTTGATTGGAACTCCTTAATTAGTGTCCTAATGGTCAATGCCTTAGCTCTTTTTCTTTTTTGTTTGGACTTTCTATTTGGGTGTCAGTCGCAAAAATTGTGATACTCTCCAAAATGGCACCAGGGTGACACAGAGACTTGAATAAAGTCGTTATTGTTGTTTTCTTTGCACACAAAAAGTATTCTCGTAGCTTCATAAAATTACGGTTGAACCCCTGATGTCACATGGACTGTTTTAACGATATCCATACTGCGCTTCTGGACCTTGATCGTGGTAGTACCCTTGCTGGAGGGTCAGAGAGCTCTCAGATTTCATCGGAAATATCTTAATTTGTGTTCCGAAGATGAACAAAAATGTTATGGATTTAGAACAACATGAGGGTGAGTAATTAATGACAATTAAAGTCATTTTTGGGTGAACTATCCCTTTAAGCATAATGTTATGAAAATGAAATGCAGCCTAACTCTAGGCATATTTAATATAACACTATAAACAGTATTGTTATTTAAGATTATAAACACACACACACACACACACACACACACATAGCTTGTACATAAAAACAAAGAAAAACACTTTCGGCTGGAAAACGTGGGCGGAGACTATCTCTGGGCAAATGTTACAGTGAAAGTAAAACTAAACACAGCAGCACATTGTTCATTTTAAACTAATTTTAAATTCTGCATTAAATTTGCACATGCAAAATGCAAAACTACATTTTTATTAAAGAGCTGGACAGAACAACAAGAGCAGTAAGTGTGGATTCAGAGGAGGAACTGAAGAACATGACTGTTGAAGAGTTCAGAAGAAGATTCAGTCCCGAAGACAAATGTGAGTCAAACACTTAAGTGTTCAGTTTCTACAGTTAATTTGTCACGTACGATATAATTCATATAAAAACAACATTAACTATCATATGTGGAAATGATATAAACATGAGAAAAATTAGTATCAGCATTAGAATGTCGATTCAACAGCTCACTTAAAAGGCACTGAACATTTACATTTAATCATTTAGCAGACGCTTTTATCCAAAGCGACTTACAGATGAGGACAATAGAAGCAATCAAAACTAACAAAAGAGCAATTATATATAGCATTGTGACAAGTCCTGTTTTTTAAAATAAAATAAAAAGAGTATAGTAGGCTATAGATAGAATAGAAGTATAGATAGAGGTAGTGTTAGAGGATCAAGTTTTTGTACAATAAATAAAAAGAAAACGAGTAGAAAAAGAACAGAGAACGCTAGAGTTAGAGGGTAATTTTTTAAGTAAAAAAGAAAACAAGATAGAATAGAAATAGAATATAGAGGGCTAGTGTTAGGCTTTTACACTAGTGTGTTTTCATTTTAAAATGCATAACTTTTGCTACAAAAATGAGACTTTCGAAAATGCTGCACTCTGAAAACTCCGAAGTGCATTTCAGTGAAATGACCGAAACTGAGACTTTCGTAAAGGATGTGGCTGTCCACATTCGCTCTGCTTTTCCTTGATGACCGAGTTAACAATAGCATCATGCAGAGTTGCTGACTCTCACGCATTTGGCGTGAGACACGCTTTTCAGGCTCTGTCTCGTGTAAATCTCACGCCATGCTTGTGTTATGACAAACACTAAGTTAAGTCCTATAAATATATCGTCTGCAGAAAGCGTAGGACCATACAATGTTCGTCCAATCAAACTGTTCGGTCCGAACATTACGACAGGCTGTCCAGCCTGCTTGTCAAATATGTATTTGCATATCTCTGCGCACCTTGTTTGTGCAGACATGACGTCATCAGTGCGTTCCAGCAAGAATGAAACGCATATAATGCACTTTGCACTGTAATGTTTTCTCACTGGTGAATGAGGCATGAGGTAATCTGACAGTGTTGCATTCATTCCTCCAACAGTGTGGTCTCTCATCGTATCACAGGTTAGTCTCTGGTCTGCCGGAGTGCGTTTGTGTGTTTTGAGGGAGGCGTGGCTTAGCAGAGGGATTATGCAGAGAGGGTGGAAAGAATCAAGTGTAGCATCCCATTGGTTGACAATCATATAAACATTCATCGCGCTAGATAGAGTCAGTTTGCTGACAATTCCGGAGTTTCGGTCAAATACATGCTTATTTCACAGTTTATAAAACATACAATATGCTTCAAATGATCGTTCATATACAGTATGTGACCCTGGACCACAAAACCAATCATAAGGGTAAGTTTTGTCTTCTGAAAGCTCTCCATTGATGTGTGGTTTGTTATGATAGTTTAATATTTGGCAGAGATACAACTATTTGAAAATCTGGAATCTGAGGGTGAAAAAAAATCTAAATATTGAGAAAATCATCTTTAAAGTTGTCCAAATGAAGTTCTTAGCAATGCATATTACTAATCAAACATTAAGTTTTGATATATTTACGGTAGGAAACTTACAAAATATCTTCAAGGAACATGATCTTTACTTAATGTCCTAATGATTTTTGGCATAAATGTATAATTGTGACCCATACAATGTATTGTTGGCTATTGCTACAAATATCCCCCAGCGACTTAACACTGCTTTTGTGCTGCAGGGACACATATGTGAATTTTAAAAAGTGAATATGTTACATCCTTTTTTAATGATACTTGTATAAGTACACACAAGTGAATATTATCGAATGCAAGCAAATACTGAATTTAACCCAAGAAAAGTTTAGAATTGTGCTAAAAAGGGCATTTAACTGCATTCAACAAATATTTTATATGTGCACTATATACATATGAATTGATATTGAATCGAGATCAAAATCCCCCCCACCCCCACCCCCCCCAAAAAAAATCTCACTCCAAGCTGGACTTAAAAGTTGGCAACCCTGCATCATGCTCATTATGAACGGTCATGAGACATGCGTGTCTGGTTGAGTAGTGTGCACGGAGATGGTCTCTGAAACGCCAGTGTAGACGAGGATCGTTTTCATTTCAAAAACGCACGTGTAAACAGGGCCTTAGAGGGTCAAATGAAGATGGCAGAGATGTGTTTTAGCTGCTTCTTGAAGATGATTAAGGACTCTGCTGCTCGGATTGAGTTGAGCAGGTTATTCTACCAGCAGGAACAAATAGAAGTTTGCAAATAACATCTGTTGGATTTATCTGTTGTTATTTTACTACAGTGACCATATTTTAACATATATCACAGAAAACCCTCTTGATACATCTTCACCTCTTAATGAGGTTGATGCATTAATGTTTGCTGTTTCTTACGCAGCTGCTGTTGTTGTATTTCATAGTGGACCTCAGATTTATCTTCGAGGGCAGACAACTGGAGGTGGGTCGTACACTTGGCTCTTATGGCGTACTAAACGAATCTACTATTCATGCAGTTCAACGTCTACGTGGTGGAGGTATGTAACAAGAGTGTTTAAAATGATTTAAAGTCTCAGATAATCGTATTAAAACTGACCCTTCATGCTGTCACACAAAACAGATGCTTGTTTTCTCTAGCAGTGCTTTTATATTCAGGACACTCAGTATACATACAGTTTAAAATGACAGCTTTCTATTTTATATACTTTTGAAAGTCAATTATTTCTGTAATGCAAAGCTGAATTTTCATCAGCCGTTACTCCAGTCACACAATCAATTTAAAGGGGTCATGAAATGCCTTTGTTTTTTTTAAGTCCACTTATAATGTAATCAAAATTTTTACATAAAAAAAACCATAAGCTATTTCTGTGCTGTTTTTAACCCCCTCGTCAGAACGCTGTTTCAACAGTCGTGGAGGATTGTAGACTCAGAAGTAAACGCCCACTGCTAAACAGACAGTTCTGTAGAATCGGTGGGCGGGGCTAAACAGACAGTTCTGTAGAATCGGTGGGCGGGGCTAAAGTGATATAGAATATGTGGGCGTGGCTAAACAGACAGCGATGTAGAATCAGTGGGTGGGGCTAAACAAACAGCGCTGTAGAATAGGTGGGCGGGGCTAAACAGACAGTGATGTAGAATCGGTGGGCGGGGCTAAACAGACAGTGATGTAGAATCAGTGGGTGGGGCTAAACAAACAGCGCTGTAGAATAGGTGGGCGGGGCTAAACAGACAGTGATGTAGAATAGGTGGGCGGGGCTAAACAAACAGCGCTGTAGAATAGGTGGGCGGGGCTAAACAGACAGTGATGTAGAATCGGTGGGCGGGGCTAAAGTGATATAGAATCTGTGGGCGTGGCTAAACAGACAGCGATGTAGAATCAGTGGGCGGGGCTAAACAGACAGTGATGTAGAAT
>NW_015508099.1:6297-11514 GCF_001515645.1 Sinocyclocheilus grahami | reverse complement strand
GGGCGGGGCTAAACAGACAGTGATGTAGAATTGGTGGGCGGGGCTAAACAGATGGCGATGTAGAATTGGTGGGCGGGGCTAAACAGACGGCGATGTAGAATAGGTGGGCGGGGCTAAACATAGTAGCGCCAACTGTGAGGAATGTAGGCTGTCAATCATACACAACTATTAGCCAATCACAGCAGTGATAGAAGCAGGGGCTAAACAGACAGTGATGTAGAATTGGTGGGCGGGGCTAAACAGATGGCGATGTAGAATTGGTGGGCGGGGCTAAACAGACGGCGATGTAGAATAGGTGGGCGGGGCTAAACATAGTAGCGCCAACTGTGAGGAATGTAGGCTGTCAATCATACACAACTATTAGCCAATCACAGCAGTGATAGAAGCAGGCGCTGATCTTCTTCTGCGGAGGCGGAGCTTATCCACACTATTACATCATAGAGTTGAACATTGCACAAGCTGTCGTTTTGGCAGTTATAGACTAACAAGAAAGTTTTGAGTTCTGAAACGTACAGGTTTTTTATAATACAATGAACTCGTATATGACAAAAGATCAAGGGAATTTTGGTTTGTCAGTTCATGACCCCTTTAATGCTAATTTATTATCAGTGTTGGAAAAAGTTGTGCTGTTTAATATTTTTTTATATCCTGTGATATATATTACCCTTTTTTCAGGATTCCTTGATGATTGCCTTTTAAAAGAACAGCATTTATTTAAAATAGAAAAATAGAACTTTAGACTTTTTAAAACAGAAAATTCGGCTTTGCATCACAGAATAAATCTGTTACACAATAAAAGCACACAGGCACACCATAGTTCAGCTATCAGGATTAAATATGATTTTAACTACCCAGCTAACAGAGAACATTCTGGCAAGGTTCTCTCAAAGTCATAAACAAACAGTCTTCTAGTAACGTTAATAGAATGTTTGTTCAGGGTTATCTACTCTAATAATATTCTGACAGCATTAGCACAACAACATTGTGTAGATAGTTCATGGAGTGTTTGCTCTTAAACATTTTAGTTTGATGTTTGTTTATAGTTTTTTAAATGTTTCTAATTATCGTTTCAAAACATTCAACATTCCCCTAATGTTTGTAAAATGATTATACGGACAATTCCCTTATCATTCAAATTTTTAAAATGTAAAAAAAAAAAAAAAAACTAGATTTTGAAAGATCTAACATTCAGAAAATATGTTTTCATAACTTGATGGAATTTTAGCAAAACATTCCTAGAACATATTTTGGTTAGCTGGTAGGAGGAACCATTTTGTAGGGCAACTTCTCAAAATCAGGCCATGTTATCAAATGTTTTACTGTATATACAATTTAAAAAAAAATTCACATACAAAAATTGAAAGAAATGAGCAGTTAGCCCAGGTCTTCCTTCTACACAATATAAATGTGAACTTCATTTGGATGAGTGTAAAACATCTTTAATTATCGATCCTTTATGTAATTCGTGTTAAAGGTGCAGATGGACTATTTCAAGGTATACTCTGACAGATCTTTTGTTGTTGTCTCACATCATCTCTCTCAGAGAGCTGTGCACCTGAAGATGAAGATGAAGATGAAGGAATGTCCAGGACTCAATCAATGGAAATATTAGCAGAAATGCAGAAGACTGAGCCAGAATAGATCATGTTGCATTTCAGTGCAGCCTCATATAAATCCACACACTGTACATACTGTATATTCATCCTGTGGGTTTATCAGTGTATCTTTCAAATTTACTACCTTAAAATATACTATCAAAGGATATTATCTTCTGATTGCAGCCTTTTAAAGTCAAATATTTCATGACACAAGTGAAATTATAATGACACTTTGTGCAGATATGAAAAATAGAAAACGAACGACTCGCCAAAAAGCACCACGTATAGCTAAAGTTTCAGCCCTTCAGTGCAGCGTCCATAAAGAACACAGATGCGCTTCTGAATAGTTAATCATAACTAGTTATGGTTAATTATTCATATTTCCCCATGAGCTAATTCGCTACATGCATGATATTGAATTTAATGGTAGTAAATTTGAACAAAATATGAAAAAACAGTGTTTAAATGACTTAAAGTCTCCGTTAGTAGTATTAAAACTGTCCCTTTACGCTGTCACAAAAAACAAACCCTTGTTTTCTCTGTAGCAGTGCTTTTATATTAGGGACACTTCAGTGACATCTAGCTACTAATTATTGCAACGGAAATGCTGCTATCTTTTATATGTATTGTTATTTGCACTTATCATAGCACTAAAAAATGCTGCTTTTTCACTTGGTGGCGCTATTTGCATTATATTGTATTATTTTATGTTAATTTTTATAGCTGTTACTCAAGCTAATGTTAAACAATGTTTTTAGGGCAAATTCTCAAAATAACACTGTGTTATCATGTTTTACTGAATATGTGATTGCATACGATTTATAGCGTTTTGGTCAAAACATTGGTTTGTTTACAGTTTTTTTTAGCTTTGTGCTTTATAATTTTTAATAGTTTATATTGACCACATACAGTGTGGCAGCATGCTGCTATGAGACATGTGCTGTATATGTGTTCAGAGAGATGTTTACATTCTTATTTCCTGAGCCATGTTCAAAAGTTTTATTTGGGATGAAAATGTTGTGTTTTTATATAAATGAACAGAAATCCGCCCAGGTTTATAGTGTCGTTTTTCACTGTATAAAAATGGCAAATACTTTTTAAGCTTGTACCTGCAATTGATTGATGTTTGTTGTGTTTTCATCAGTATAGTGCAGAATAAAAACATGGAAAATAAAAGAGAGTAAAGCAGTTTTAACTTCATGTCATTGGAAAAGAGCAGAATAAAAGCCATTGTACTGTAATTTTTGGTGATGTTTTGTAGCTGTAATATGAGAAATGGAAAAAGCTGCTTCACTGGGAAATGCGCCAGCACACGACAGAAAATAGGGTTTGTCAGATCACTTCATGAGGTCTTTAACTGCTGTCCTCTGCTTCTGACATGACTGAACTGTAAGTAGAGCTTCTCACAGACACCTCATCTCCACTCACTGCGAAACATAGCAGAAAGTAGTTTTTGTTTTAGAACAACACAGTGGGGCAATCTGTGCATTTAACCATTTATAGTAAATTATATTAACATGCCATTACAGCCACAAAAAAGTCAGGTGAGCAAAATTTCTCAAAACATTTCCAATATGTATAAAAGCAGGTTTCAGTCATATAATTACTCATTTAAAAACGTTTTGATGCTTGCATAGATAAAAAACAACAACAAAGATACTCACGTAATGGTGTCGGTACTCCCATGTGTTCACAGCTGTTCTCGAGATGTGAGTCGTCCTCAAAGCTGAAAGCTGAATCTGATCGGGACCCAAATGAACTGGAGGCAGACTTCTCGACTCCTCTCACTGGAAAAATAAAGTGAATAAGAACAGTGCATCATATCAATGTTATGCTTAAGTATTCCTGGTATGGGCCGTTCTGATCTGGTCCTTTCAATAACAATATCACAAACCACAGCATTTCGGTATCATCAGTCCAGAGGGGACGAGACTTAACACAGATGTTAATTTGACTTAAACACAATGTTTAAATATCATGCATTATGTTTTCATATTTTTTTATGATTGTGGTGTTTTCTATGGCTTAGGTTTTCAGAATTGCATGAAGAACAAGATTGCAAATAAAAGTGCATGAAACGGCTGAAAACACATCTCTTCCATGTTATTCTATTTTATCAACTTTTTTCTATCTTATAAAAAAACACTTGACCCTCTAACACTTGCATTCTCTGTTCTATTTATATTCTAACTTCTTGTTTTCTTTAAAAAGGGGAAAAAGAGCTTCTAACACTGTCATTCTCTTTTCTTCTTTTATTCTTTTGACGTGTTTTATTTTTATTTTAGAAAATGACCTTTAAGTCTAGCATTCCCTGTTCATTTTCTATTCTATCTGCTTGTTTTTTTTTTAATTTATTATTATTTACTATGTGTACTGCGTTAAGCTAACCGAGACTTGTTATAGCACTTGTGTATCATTGCTCTCTTCTTGATTTTGATTGCTTCTATCATCCACCTTCGTAAGTCGCTTTGGATAAAAGTATCTGCTAAATAACTAAATAAAAAATTTAAATGTACTGAAAGCACATAAGTGCATAAATAAAAGTGTGACACTAATGGGAACAAGTGGTTATGATGGTAAGTTTCTCGTTGTTTCTCATTCACGATTTGCTTCATCTGCGCTGTGCAGAACCTGGACTCACTCATCTGTGATCTGATGTCATCTCTCTGTTTTTTCATCCTCTCCATTCGTTAATTTGCTCTCTTTTCCTCTGCTCTTCTTCTCTCTTTCATCTCCTGTAAAATCTTTCCGTCCATTTCAAAATGGGAGCCTCTGTTTTGTGCCACTGTCTCCTCAATCTTCTCCAGCAGCTCCTTGACCTGAGTGTCGTCACTCCTGTCCTTAAAGTTGAGAACATGATACCTGTTCCCACATTTGTCCAGCAGCCACTGGAGATCCTGTCCTTCGCTCTCAATGTGCTGCTCTATAGACGTGTCTAACAGATCGTCTCCATGAATGAACAGCACTATAGTGTGACTCCAGACTCCCTCACCGAGAAGCTCCAGATGACCCTGCACTGTTTTCCTCTGAGCGCCTGTGAATCGCATGTCCACGCGTATGAGCAGTAGTACAGCGTGTGGTCCTGGAGGACACAGAGACACACTGAGCACAATCTCCTGTTTCAGTAACTCTGGACTGGTGTCTACTGTGTAATCCCTCCACCATCCTGGAACTTCAATCTGTCTGCTACTTCTCCGTGTCTCCTCACACACTGAGCACATCTCTTCACGTCAAACTCCTCGCTGCCCAGGATGATGTTTCCTGCAATACTCTTGCCTGTATTTCTAGGAGCCATTAACAGAATCCTCACCTCTGAGAGACAGAGCATGTCACCTGCAGCACATAGACAGAAAAACACACTTATTAAGGTGGCTGACATCTGAAGTATTAAAGGGGTCATATGATGCGATTTGAAGTGTTCCTTTCTCTTTGGAGTGTTACAAGCTCTTGGTGCATAAAGAAGATCTGTAAAGTTGCAAAGACTAAAGTCTCAAATCCAAAGAGATATTCTTTATAAAAGTTAAGAGTCAGCCACGCCTACCTAAAACGGCTCGTTCTAACACACCCCCACATGTCTACGTCACTATGTGGAAATATTAGCATAATGCCGCCCAAATGT
>NW_015508099.1:3760-5837 GCF_001515645.1 Sinocyclocheilus grahami | reverse complement strand
TTTTTTATATTTAAAGGGTTTTTATATTTTATATATTTAAAGCAAATTTTTTGGGCAGTGTAGAGTAGGGCTTGTTGTTTGTCATTTCTCCGATCACAAATGCAGACATGGTTTTATGTTTACGCGGCGCGATGCAATGTAACGCGTAAAAAGACAGTATAAGTCATTATAATCAGTAATTATGTCCCCACTGGATGCAACAAATGCCTCGTTTATAATGGGTTTTAATGTTTTTGTCTCGTCGCTCCGGCCGGACAGGGCATCATCACAGTATGGTGAGGGGCGTAACATTTCCGTCACACGCTTGAGGTATTCAGCCAATCACAACGCACTGGATAGCTGGCCAATCACAGCACACCTCGCTTTTCAGACCGATGAACTTTGTAAAAGTCGACGCGTTTCAGAAAGGAGGAGCATAGAGGAGAAACAATAATGTACAGTATGTGGAAAATAATGTGTTTTTTTAACCTAAAACCAAATAAACACATTTCATTACACCAAATACACAAAATAATGTTCTTTTTAGCAACATCATATGACCCCTTTAATCTCTAAAAAAGGGAATCCGGAAATAAAGTTTACAGTAGTCTAATTTGCATTTGAAGAGTTTATTTGCAAAAAACAGATGTAAAAAAAATCATGTTTTTATTGTGTTAGTTAGCTGTATTCTTTAGTTCTTTTTACTTAATCAAAATAGCTCAACTGCAGTTCGATCGAGATTAACTGGAATGCACAATTCTGAAAATTGTTAAAAACAGAGTTACCTGTTTTTGCAGATGAACTCTAGATGGAAATAAAACAGCAAAAAAAAAAAAAAGAATAAATAAATAAAAACATTTTGACTGCTCTTATTTATAAAAGACTTGACGAAAAAACTAAGCCTAAAGTGGCAACAACAGACCAAAATGAAGGTGAAAGCAGTAAAAGTGTTTTACAGTAACTGTGAGCATGTTGACAACATTTTTGCTTTTATAAAAATAGCTTCTATTATGAGTGTAAAGCTTATCGAAGTCCATTGTATTGGCATGTTTTTGTTTGCTAGATCTCTAAATGAAAAAGTTCCAGCAGCAGTCTACAGTGTTTACTTGCTGTGTAGCCTGCGTTTAAGTGTTTTTGATGTGACTCACTTCATAAGACTTCAGGACAGAGACACACATGGCTGTGTCAGTGCGTGGAAAACTGATGGGAGAATATATAAGTGTATATATAAATAAATAAGTATAAGATGCAAAAGGTCTGAGTATAACACAGTTATGTCCTGAAAAATGTTTTTTTTTGTACAGAAGAGGATGAGTGTTAATGTGCATTTTTTCAATTAGATTTTACATTGACATTTGTTTTATCCATAATTTTTAGGACTGACAATGTTTAAAATAATGAAAGAAATATATTGCTGCATTAACAGAAATAATATCAGTTTAATTATGAAGGCACTCTTGTCTGCTGTTGTTTAGGATCCATATCCTACGGTGGCCGAGAAGTGCAGAACAAATCACAATTCTGAAAACAAAATAACAAATTACAAATGCAAGTCTAAAAAACAAAATAACAATTCAGAAAGCACAACAACAATTCAGAAAACATTATAACAAGTCAGAAAACACAACGACAAATTCGAAAACAAAATAACAAGTCAGAAAACACAATGACAAATCAGACAAACCGGAAGAGGTAGGTATAGTTTGAGGCAGCGCCATTGGTTTGGGATTACTCACCGCTGATTGGACGAGACATCTGTCAATCACCGTATACAGAGAAGAACCAGCCGAAGAACAGCAGAGTCCTGGTAGAAAGTTTGGAGACGGTATTAAAGTAGCTCAGTTTAAATGTTTTGTATGAATTGCCTTTACTCTGGAATAAAAAATACGGGGTGTCTAGTAATTGTCTAACTATTGTCTAGTTAAAAGTGGTTGTAATACATCAGCTCCAGTGGTGCAGATGGTTAAGTGTGTGCCCTTTGCTTTTTGACGCGATTCAAGGGTTAGGGTAGGTGTAGGGAGGGCTTTATTGTACCAATAAGGTGGCATCCATTTAATAATTAAAATTATAATTTACACTCAATACGTTATTATTGCAT
>NW_015508099.1:0-3661 GCF_001515645.1 Sinocyclocheilus grahami | reverse complement strand
GATTTGAAAAGGGAGAAAAAAAAAGTTTGGCAAAAGGCGGGATCGGACCCGGGTCGATCGCGTCAAAAAGCCAACGACACGCGCTTATCCATCTGCACCACTGAAGCTGTTGTTTTACAGCCACTTTTAACTAAATGTAAATTGACACTCCGTATTCTTTATTCCAGAGTAAGGGCAATTCATACAATACATTTAAACTGAGCTACTTTAATACCATCTCCGAACTTTCTACCAGGACTCTGCTGTTCTTCGGCTGGTTCTTCTCTGTATACGGTGATTGACAGATGTCTCGTCCAATCAGCGGAGAGTAATCCCAAACCAATGGCGCTGTCTCAAACTATACCTACCTCTTCCGGTTTGTCTGATTTGTCCTTGTGTTTTCTGACTTGTTAATTTGTTTTCGGATTTGTCGTTGTGTTTTCTGACTTGTTATAATGTTTTCTGAATTGTTGTTGTGCTTTCTGAATTGTTATTTTGTTTTGTAGACTTGCATTTGCGTTTGTAATTTGTTATTTTGTTTTCAGAATTGTGATTTGTTCTGCACTTCTCTGCCACCGTAATATCCAGCACTTGATGAACAACAAAGTAACCAATGCCCTGTCAAAACACAACACTATTCATACAATATTTCATTTGAGTTTTTCCATGTTTAATAGTGATGAAATCATTTTAACCTATTTCTGAAGATATAACAAGTTATTCATACTGTTAGTGCTAATATACAATGTTTCCTTCAGTAACCTGACACAGAAAAACACTTCTGGAAGGGGGCTGGAGAAGGTGGGCGGAGTTAATGTTATAAAAAGCAGTGAAAGTGAAACTAAACACAGCACATTGTTCATTTTAAATTCTACATTCAATTTGCAGATGCAAAATGAGTTTCAACATTTTTATTAAAGATAAGAAAGGACAGCCAAGAGCAGTAAGTGTGGATTCAGAGGAGGAACTGAAGAACATGACTGTTGAAGAGTTCAGAAGAAGAGCATTTCCTGAAGACCGATGTGAGTCAGACAAATGATACAAACAAAAGGAAAAACTGCACACACGTTTAGAGTTCGATTTATCAGCTTTTATCAGTTGAAAGCTTCTGAACTATGAGAAGTTTGCAAACTATTTTACTACAGTGACCATATTTTAACCATGGTATTTGTAGAAAAGTTATGCTAATTACAGAAAACCCTCTTGATACATCTTCACCTCTTAATGAGGTTGATGCATTAATGTTTGCTGTTTCTTACGCAGCTGCTGTTGTTGTATTTCATAGTGGACCTCAGATTTATCTTCGAGGGCAGACAACTGGAGGTGGGTCGTACACTTGGCTCTTATGGCGTACTAAACGAATCTACTATTCATGCAGTTTTTAATCTACGTGGTGGAGGTATGTAACAAGAGTGTTTAAAATGATTTAAACTGACCCTTCATGCTGTCACACAAAACAGATGCTTGTTTTCTCTAGCAGTGCTTTTATATTCAGGACACTTCGGTAAATTCAACTAAAATTGTATGTCATATGTAAAATTATGTTGCATGATTAGTTTGATTAGCACAAAAACATAGTGTAGACAGCTCATGGAGTGTTTGCTCTTCAACATTTTAGTCTGATGTTAATTTATCGGTTTTGAAATGTTTCTACTACTCGTTTCTAAGCATTCGACGTTCAAAGTAGCATTCCCATAATATTAGTAAAATGATAACATGGAACATTCCCTTAATGTTTTTGCTAACCGTCACATAAACAAGAAAAAACATTTATTTTTTTAAATTACTGGATGTTTGAAAGTTCTAAAAACATTAATGTTCTTAATGAGAATGTTAGAAAAACAGTGTATATTTGATAGCTGGGGTGTTTTTTAGGGCAACTTCTCAAAATCAGGCCGTGTTATTATATGTTTCGCTCTATATGTGAATGTTGGTCAAAACATTGCTTTGTTTACATTTGACTGAGTTTTATAATTGTTTTGTTGTTTAAATGTTGCTGACATGTTACCACATATAGTGCCTGCTATATGGGACACATGCTGTATATTTGTTCAGTGATATTTCTCTTTTTTCCTGAGCCATAACAAATCTTCCATCTACATTGTGAACTTGTGTAAAACATTTTTGATTATTGATCCCTCATACAATTCATATTAAAGGTACAGACGGACTACTTTAAGGCAAATATTATTCAGGTTCTGAGATCTTTTGTTGTTGTTTCATATAATTTCTCTCAGGTCCACCTGAAGATGAAGATGTAGGAATGTCCAGGACTGCATCTATGGAAGTATTAGCTTCAACGCAGCACACTGAGCCAGAACCCAATAGATCATGTTTGATTTTGTAGTTCAGTGCATCCTCATATAAATCCAACACATTGTACAAATATGAAAAATATAAACAGTCACAATGAACTGCTCAGCTGTACCTGTAAACACCACGTGTAGCTAAAGACTCAGCAGTTGACTGAGTAACAACCCTTCAGTGATGACTGAAACCTTTATTACTAGCATTTCTCATGTTAAGGTGCCAATTATAAATTCTCTTGTGTCACAGAATATTTTACTTTTACTTAAGAGGCTGAAATCAGAACATAGCACATGATATTGAATTTTATGGTAGTAAATTTGAACAAAATATGAAAAAAAACAGGGTTTAAGGCTCCGTTAATAGTCTTAAAAGTGACCCTTTATGCTGTCACCGTAAAATAAAGTGCCTCATGGGTATTAAATAATAAAGTGTTTATAGGTACGGTTAGGGCAGGGGTAGGGAGGGCTTTATTGTCCCAATAAGGCAGCATCCATTTAATAATTTTAATAAAAATGGTAATTTACACTCAATATGTTATTAGTGCATACAGTGTTATATACAGTACTACAATACTGAGGTGCAAATATCTGCCACTATTTGCAATAAGTGTAAACAGCATCTAACTATAGCTCATTTACACTTATTGCAAAGAAAATGCTGATATTTTTTCAGGGTTTAAATAGAATATATCGATATTTGCACTTAGGATATCACTAAAAAGTGCTGCTGTTTTCACTTGGTGTAAAGCATCTATCACTATTTGTATTATATTGTATTATTTTATGTACATTTTTATAGCTGTTACTCAAGCTACTGTTAAACAATGTTTTTAGGGCAGCTTCTCAAAATAACACTGTGTCATCATGTTTTACTCTATATGTGATTGCATACGATTTATAGAGTTTTGGTCAAAACATTGGTTTGTTTACAGTTTTTTAGTTTTGTGCTTTATAATTGTTTAATAGTTTATATTGACCACATACAGTGTGACAGCATGCTGCTATGAGACATGTGCTGTATATGTGTTCAGAGAGATATTCTTATTCTTATAACAGCAGAATGTCCAAAAGTGATGAAAATGTCACCGTTTCTATGTATGTATAAATTGACAGAAATTCGCCCAGGTGTTGAGTGTCATTACACAGTATACAAATTACAAATACTTTGAGCTTGTACCTGTCGATGGTTGATGTGTGTTGTGTTTTCAGTAGAACTCATTATATTATCAATCAATAAAATTTATTGCTGGGTTGCTAACTGGAACATTTCTGGGATTTTCATTATGTCCTCTATCTATCTGTCTATCTGTCTAGCTGTCTGTCTGTCGGTCTGTCTGTCTGTCTGTTTGTCTGTCTATCTATCTATCTATCTA
>NW_015508098.1:27895-30967 GCF_001515645.1 Sinocyclocheilus grahami | reverse complement strand
CTCCCTTTCAGCTCCTGTTCAGTTAAAGTATTTCCCCTGTGAGCAGAGTTTCTTTCTGCTTCTCAATCTTCTGCCAGAAGCGCCTCTGAACTTTACTGCACACGCGACGCTTTTATTACGGGTTTGGATTGAGAGAGGCGCGTGCCATCAGAGAGCTGGAAAGCATCTGCAATCAAGGAATATAAGAGTTTCAGAGGGACACTCTATCATACAGGTGATGAACAGTTTGGCTTTATGTTGTGGTTTCGCTAGCTGTACAGGTGAGCACTGTCACAGCATCTCTGGCTCAATTACATGAATTCAAATGCTCAGGGTCGAGTTAATTGTTGAAGTAATGTGAGATTACAAGTTGAAAGTTGTGAACCTTCAGTCATTCTCTGATATGTGCTGATATTAAACACTAAAATGTCTTAACAGAGTGACAGTAAATCAGATTTGATCATTTGGAAATTTGAGCATTGATATAGCCTAATGAATAATCATAATAAATGTGAAAAATAACTATTATTTACCAGTAACGTTATGTTTCGAATCATGACTGAAGGTGGTTTGGCAATAGGACTTATTTCAGATACTTTTGTCTTGGCTTAAATTGAATTGAAGTTAATTTTGTTGCTCTACCATGTCATATAGTTATATTTGATTATTACAGAGAATCACAATTTATATTTGGATGTATTGTTAAGATGCAACCTTCCTGACCTAAAGTGACAAATAACTTGTCAATACACTTCACTCTGAGAAAAACTGTCACTAGGTACCCTTTAAAAAGGTACTAATATCATTTGGTGGTAAATATGTACGTTTTAGCTCTTGTAGGGTACGGTCCCAGTGATAGCTTTGTACCTTTTCTTTTCCTGAGAGAGTTCTTGCGCCTATACAGGGATGCCCACTTAAACTTTTTTCTTTGGTATGCTGTGATGCTATAAAGTATCTGCTGAAGGTGATATTGCAGATGAAACTTTATGTCTTAAGCCCTTTTTAACATGTGTTTTTTAACATATTAAATGTTGCTGGCTATGTAAAATGGCTATATGACATTATCTTCAATGAAATGCATCTAAATGTACTTGTTTCAACCTATTGTATGTAGTGCTTGTTGCGTGCTCACAAACTGTACGTGATCAGGCATGTAGAAATAATGCACACTGTAGTGGCATCTTAGTTCATGTACTTAAGCAGGATTAATTGATCCATCAGAGCATTTTTCCAAGTGGGTTAATATATAATTTTATTTACTTTATGAACTAGGTTATTATGTTGGACTTATAATGGCAAGACCCTAAATTACAGTTTTGTTGTTGACCCTTTGACATCCACACGGTGGCACATGTTGTCTAAGAATTGCTTAAAATTAATTTTAGCATATTTCTTTCTGTGGGGATTATACTGAGATTAACTGTTGCAACATTAAATGATTCTGTCATTTAACTCAAACTATCTGTGATTTACAGTACACTCATTGTAGGAATAATGTTGTTTTTTAATCCCTGTTTTATGTGTCGCTAGCTGAGTTTGACAGGAACACACACAGCTTTAAATATATCACGTTTGAGCAATGATTGATATTTTCATCAGTATTTTATCTTTCTATGACCTTCTAAATGTTGAATGATTTCCATTAAAGCTTTAACTGGGACAAACACTGCACTTTAAGAAGGACTTAAAAGGAAAAAAATTAAGACCAACACATAAGCCATTAAGCCCTTTTCCCATGAAACCAACTTTGGCAACTGATTTTATCTTATCTGTCTTTTTCCTTTGCGCATTCTCTAAACACAGTCCAGAACACTTTAACAAAACACTGCACACATTTTCCAAATAGCTTAATTGTTTTTTTTTCTGTGCTTTTTATAAAATGACATAATACTTCTAAATAGATTTAACATCATTTGTTTTGCTATAGTAATTTGAGGGACCTCATACATTAAAAATGGCCTGTTGGTCACAGAGTGTAAGCATTCATGCTCACTTTCTCAGATTTTTTTTATATTGTTTGCTTTACAAGATTAGATTTGGATTGGACTAGAAGGAGAGGTGGGTGAGGACAAACTCGATATGGAATAGTGTATAAAAAGCTCCAGTTTAACTAGCTATGAATAAGTGGCTCTCTGCTCTAGCACTATGTGTAGATAAGTCTATGTATAGGAAGCACTGTTGAATGCTTTGCAGCAAGTCAAATAAATATAGCGTCACCCCTAAAAGCGAGCCAACACTGGCAAAGATTTTTAAATGTTGTATGTTTGTTAAGTAAGGGCAAACCTTATGAATTATTTTCCCCAAAACTCTGTAAACTAGAAGAACAGCATATCTCTCTCTATCCATGCATGGCAGACATTCAGTAATTAACGGTAAGTTAATTCCCCAACCGCCCGGTACAGACATGACCAGCTTGTATTGGCACGAGGACTGTACTGTTGCTGTGGTAATTTTGGGAACCGAAAATTACATGTTGGTTTTCTCTCTCAAAAACCTCTTATTTTACCAAACCTTTGTTATGAACTTGGAAAACCACATTTGGTCCATCTGATACAGTATATGCTGTCAGAATAAAATCTTTTGAGCAAAGCACAGTATATACAGTAAGTTGCCTTCTAATGGATATTAAAAACTGAGAATATCATAGCTGTTGCTGAATATATGTGCAAATATGATGGTCATAAGTTAACATTCTTTTAAACCTGTAGGTGAACGATGCTGTCCTTGCTTTTGCGGAGTATGTGTTTCTGGGTCTTCTCAGCCACAGCGTCTTTTGATTACGTTTACACTGGTGCGTATTCGTTGTGTAAATTACATATTGAAATTGCTAGTATTCTTGAAAACCTCATTAACCTGTATATGTTATTACAGAGCCTGAAAGCACACTGAGCGTCAGCATACCCAACGAGCTTCCTCTCCAGCCTTTGATGGGTGACACATTAGTTCTGCCCTGCTACTTCCAGGACAACACAGTCAATGACCCTGGTGCCCCCACCATTGCCCCTTTGTCTCACCGGATCAAATGGAGTTTGGTCACCAAAGAAAAGACCACAAACATTTTAGCGGCATCTGAAGGAGTAGTAAGCATCGACA
>NW_015508098.1:14243-26588 GCF_001515645.1 Sinocyclocheilus grahami | reverse complement strand
CAAAGCTGGGTGCCAAGTTGGCCACCACAGGACAGCTGTACCTGGCATGGAAGGATGGTATGGATGTTTGTAATGCAGGCTGGCTGGCAGACCGGAGCGTCCGCTACCCCATCAACATCGCCCGATCGCAGTGTGGGGGTGGCCTGCTAGGAGTGCGTACCGTCTATCTGTTTCCCAATCAGACTGGCTACCCTCTCTCAGACTCCCGCTATGATGCATTTTGCTACTCTGGTACAAAATTCTGTTATATAGCTATTCCTTCTTTATCATTTATGATTGTTTATCCACATACATACGTGTTATTTGATTGTTTTATCCTTGTTGATCCACAATAATGTGTGTTTAATAGCTGGTGCTAATTGATTAGGTACTGACAGGTGTATATTGTTCATATATTTAAATTTAGAAACGGCTGAGGAAGGTTCTGGCCTATTGCCATTCGTCATAGAGACGACCACCAAAGCCGGCAGTGATGTCCTGAGCGTGGACACAATCACAGCACGCCCCCAGGTCTTTTTAAAGCCCACCTCCACAGGAAGTGAACTGCAGGGAAAAGTTGTAACATACAAGCCATCAGTGACCACTAGTGTCGAGTTCCCATATACTGCACTAAATGTTTCCCAGCTGCCCCTTTCACCACCCCCCAGCTCTGTGGACACTGTGGAAGGGGTCACTGATGGGACTGATCTTGCCTCCGATTTATCCCGTTTGAATGAAACCGAAGCTATCATGTCTACCACAGGTATGTATCAATATGAGAACAATACAGTAAAAATGAATGTGAAGCATTATTCTGTTGTTCTCTGTGATTTGACACACGTATATATTGACTGCAAACCACCATAATTTACAGTTAATATTGATTCTATGTGTATAAATTCTTATTTATTCCTCTGTACCACCTTATATATCTCATTCACGGTGGCTTCTGTTCACCTTATAGTATTTGCATAATCAAATTTATCATGCCAACAACACAAACAAAAACCAATGAAGTTTATGAGGGTTACACTGTTCCTCTTCCAAGATAAATCATGAAGATGCATGTTATATACTGTCATCAGTGTCAACGTATTTATATCGCTACCACAGTGAACAAATGTCTAGATGCTGAATTAGACTGAATGCAAATTAGTATATTAAACTGGAGTAACAGCTTACTCAAACTTTTTGAAATATCAAATTAGAAACTAGATTTTTAATTTCTGAAGACAATTTAAATAGCATGTAAGAATCTTGCACTAGATAAAAAAAATGTTTAATACAAAAAGACAATTGTTTCAGTTTTATAAACCTATGTAACTTAGATACATCTGTTGACACCCATTGTTATTAATTCCCTCCGCAGGGGTGGTCTTCCATTATCGTGCAAGCTCCGGTCGTTATGCTTTTGACTTTTTCGAGGCTCAACTGGCATGTCAGAGCATCGGTGCAGTCATTGCCAGTGCCCAGCAACTGCAGGCAGCCTATGAGTCTGGTTACCATCAATGTGACGCTGGCTGGCTGTTAGATCAGACTGTTAGGTACGATTCACTGCACAATTGTAACATTGTGGTGAACGGTTCAATTTTCTTTAAATTGTTTGTGTGTCTATTTTTATAAAGTTATAATGTAGTTCTGTTAAATGTGGGGCAGTGGACACCTTCACTTTATATTATAATAAAGTTTTTAAATTATAATTTTTTAATTATAGATTTAACATATATAAACTTATAAGTGTTAAGCAAAATATTTGTGGCGGTGTTGATGACAAATGCTTCTAGTGGAATTATCTGCCTCATACTGGACCACAAAACCAGGCATAAGGGTCAATTTTCGAAATTGAGATTTATACATCATCTGAAATTGATGTATGTTTGTTAGGCTAGGACAATATTTGGCCGAGATACAACTATTTGAAAATCTGGAATCTGAGGGTGCAAATGGAACATGATCTTTACTTAATATTTTAATGATTTTTGGCATAAGAAAAATCTATAATTTTGACCCATACAATGTATTGTTGGCTATTGCTACAAATATACCCGTGCTACTTGTGACTGCTTTTGTGCTCCAGGGTCACATATATTTACAAATGTATGTAAATGATGTTTATGCAGGTATCCCATTGTGTCTCCACGTGAGAAATGCTCTGGTGATTTGGAGCATGTTCCTGGTGTGAGGTCTTATGGACTGCGTTCTGCTGATGAACGCTATGATGTGTACTGCTATGTGGACAAATTACGGGGTAAGAGGCTGTACATAAATACATAAAAACTGTTAAGTGGACAAAGGGTAGGTAAATAAATATAAATTACTTCCATTTTAAATTTCTGAGAGTGAAACAAAACAAAACAAATAATTCTCTCCTTGGAAAAAAATAATTCTAAATCACTGTGTGTTCACATTTCCAGGGGAAGTTTTCCATGCAAGTTCATTCGAGGGATTTACTTATGGTGAAGCAGTGGCTTACTGCCAGGGCAAGAATGCCTCCCTGGCCTCCACAGGAGACCTGTATGCCACTTGGAAGCAGGGCTTTGATAAGTGCCGTGCTGGCTGGCTTCTTGACCGCAGTGTACGTTACTCCATCAATAACCCGCGGCAGCAGTGTGGTGGAGGGAAGGCTGGAATTCACACAGTTTACAAGTTTCCCAACCAGACTGGCTCTCATGACCTGCACTCCAAATTTGATGCATACTGCATCAAGGGTAAATACATCTACAGTGTAGTTATATATAGGTCATAAATTGTAGATTCTTGTAAATGTAAAACATTAAGTCTGTTGAGTGTTTATACAACATACATTATTCTTTACATATTTGTCATTTTTTATACATATAGTGGATCTGGATCTGTCTCTGAATGAAAGTGAAACAAACATGACGGTGACAGAGGAAAAGATAGTGAGCATGACATCCCTCCCTGCTCTTCTCAAACCTGGTAATATACTGTAGCTCAGGATACATATACGAGTCAGTGACAATAAGGATAAAAAAATATGCATAAATCATACATCTGAATAATTATGTAAAAAATGCTCAAATATATTTTGTTATATTTAATATATTGCAGTAATTCATAAATATTATTAGGTTTTGAGGCATCACAGTCTGTGACATTTTACAACTTGACTTAGCGTTGGCTTACCAAAAGAAGTGAAATTAAAGTCAAATTGTCTGATCAATAAACACTCATTGACCTTTGATGAGGGTCTGCAAAGGTCCTCTAATTTCCGGATTGATCACATTTTCTGCATGTTTTTTCATCTCTGTTTTTTGATCCCACCCTCCTTCAAATTAAAAAATAATCAGAAATAATTAAAAACCTGAGTGAAAATGTGTTTAAAGGGATGGATCACCCAACAATGAAAATTATTTTATCATATATATGTTTTTCATTTTTGAGTGAACTATCCCATGTATTTTTAATGTATTTTAATGCATGTCATGATTAATGTTAATTTTGGTGCAGTACCTTAGATTCTGTGTATATCTGTGTTTCCTCAGAAGGAGCAACTCTTACTACTATCCCTGCGGAACCCTCTGGATCTGGCGCATCTGGGGCCAGTGGCACTGATGATCAGTTGAGTAGTGGGAGCGGGGATCAGCCAAGTGGGTCACCTGCTTCAAGTGGAGACTCTTCTGGGGCTAGTGGCACCGATGATCTGTTGAGCAGTGGGAGCGGGGATCAGCCAAGTGGGTCACCTGCTTCAAGTGGAGACTCTTCTGGGGCCAGTGGCATTGACAGTCTGTCGGGCAGTGGAAGCGGGGATCAGCCGAGTGGGTCATTTGTTTCAAGTGGAGACTCTTCTGGGGCCAGTGGCAATGGCAAACTGTTGGACAGTGGGAGCGGGGATCAGCCAAGTGGGTCATTTGTGTCAAGTGGAGACTCCTCTGGGGCCAGTGGGAGTGGGGATCTGCCAAGCGGGTCTTTAGGTTCTTCGGGATCTGGCAGTGGCTTAGATATTCTAGTGACCTTTTCAGGAAGTGACTCAGTTTTATCAGGTGTTGGATCAGCTTCAGGAAGACCCGAGGAGGCTGGGGAGGCAGGCACACAGTTCCTGACCTTTCCCTTTGGCCAGGGCTCAGGCCTCTTCGGATTGGACACCTCTGGATCAGGATCAGGAAGTGGGTCAGGGTATAGCTCTGAAGAGAGTGGATCTACCTCAGACTTTTCCAGCAGCTCAGGAGAAAGTGACGAGAGTGGAGACCTTTCTGGCATATTCTCAGGATCAGGTTCTAGCAAGGAGTCCTCAGGATTCAGCGGTTTCCCATCAGGAATTTTTCCCTCTGGAGGATCCAGTGGCATTTCATTAATTGATGGCAGTGGTGACATCATGGTGGATAGCCCTTGGGTGAAGGTGTTCACTGCTCCACATTTAACAGAACAAGAGCTGGGTGGAAGCCATGTGGATTTCAGCGGATCAGGACATATCTCAGGGTCTGGGATGAGCATTGATGTCTCTGGGATGAGCGGTGATATCTCTGGGATGAGTGGTGATATATCTGAAGTTAGCGGTGTCCACAGTGGCTCTGGGAGTGGTTTAGAGTTTTCTGGTCTGACATTTTTGGAATCGGGCTTCATTGATCTCACAGAACAACCTCATGAGCAGGAAGCGTCTGGACTTTTGCTGTTTGGGTCTGGTGAGGGAAGTGTATTTACATCTGGAGTCTATGCCATTGAATCAGGGGAAAGATCAGGGGAATCATCTAGCAGTGATATCATCTTCTCCAATAATGGCATGGTGGAAATGTCCAACAAGCCCTTCCAAGGCATGGAGCTAGGAAGGGGGGAGGTGGAGTACAGTGGCACCATCAGGTTGTCCTCAGGGAGTGGAGACGACCAAAGTGCCTTTGCTAGTGGACAAGAACATGAATGGATCCCAGTTACGGAAGATATGCCAACAGTGAACTTCAGTGATGCTCCCTCAGATGTACTATCTGCTCAAGGGCCATCTGGCCTGTACAGTGATGCTTCAGGACCTCCATTGCCTCCATTGTCAGAACCAGAGGGAATCAAGAGTAAACTTGACACTGTTACTTCTGCAGCTTTGTCTTCTACCACAGAACCTACTTCTATACAGAGCCCTTCTGTCATGGAAGGACTTGTTGTGAATGGTGAGATCCCTTTTGCGTAAAATTTGTTAGAATATAGAACAGAGATGCATGACATATCAGTTCCTTATCCATTACTGGCCAGTATTAATGATTTATTTAATGTGTCGTCTATACAATTTTTATATTGCCTATTTATTGTTATCCATAGCGTGAAAATAATGTTTGGCTCATTGGCGGATCATAATATAGAAATATTTTTCTCACCTCTTGAGAAAAAAAAAACCCTGCTCCTTTTTATCGTGTTTTTTTCCATCATGTGTTGCTCTCTTTCTTTCTCAAAACCATAATAGCTTCTCTTAACCCATGTGAACCAAACCGTTGTGGAGCTGGGGTGTGTTCGGTGAAGGATGGGGTGGGCATTTGTCACTGCCCACCTGGACTGCATGGAGAAGAGTGCCAGTTTGGTGAGTCAGACTGAATTGGCTCAGTTATTGAATCGGTCACATAAATTATGGTTACTTTTTAAAATGTTGTATTTTGAATATTTGACATTTTGATAAACATTCTTATGAACAGCCATCCTGTTTGCCTTTAACAGCTGGTGTTGCATTTTTAGGCTTATATTTGGGTTCAAATGAATCAAATGATTGTCTCTAAGTGTCTCACTGTTTTGCATTTTATTTGTGAATAACTTCTGTTCAGTATGCTCTTGCCTGATTAATGTCATCACAGTCCATTTTACAGGTTATGTGGCATGTGTGTGGTTAAGTACTTCTCGACTTACTCAGCTCTTGTGTCCAGATGTCTTTTCAGTGACTGTTCACCTGTGTTGTTTTTGTTCAGCTGTGCCTTTGCTGCAGTCTGGTTTAATCAGCACGCCTGCTAACACCTGGTATATGCTCATACTTCTCGTCCATCTTCAAATGAATCTGAACTCCGCTTCTGTTTCTGGGACTGTAAGAGTGCTGATCTGCTCACCTCATGAGAGGCTAAAAACTGATCCCAGGTCAGCGCTCTTACAGCAACTGACTCTGATCTCTCCCTCAATTTACCACAATTTACTGAGTGTCTCTTCTCAGCTTATCAAAATATTGATGGTATAATTATGCAAGAGATTCGTTTAGAAGCAGCTCCAAGAGTTGTGATTCAATTGTGCTCTCTGCCAAGCTTGGCCTTCCTCAGGGCATCTTCATAGTAGTCAGCTTTAATCGCTAAACGTTTATTTGCAGAGGTTGATGTTTGCCATTCAAACCCTTGCGCCAATGGAGCCACCTGTGTGGAGGTGGAGGACACTTTCAAATGCTTATGTCTGCCCAGCTACGAAGGAGACCACTGTGAGATTGGTATGAGGCTGCTTCAACTAATTCTACTAACGGTCTTTCAAAAACAACCTTAAGGTGACACACAGCTCTAGATGTTGCTGTAGTGGAACGAAAGTCCCTGGAAACGTATTTGTGTGTCGAGTAGGGATTGGTGAGGGTTTTTTTCCCCTGTGTGTGTGTGAGAGAGAGTTTTGTCTGTCAATTTATGGAAATCTGTTGCAGTTAAACATCAGCTTCTATAATCAGATACCAGTGCAGTGAAAACTTCACACAGCGCCACCTACCTGTGATCCGCTGCATGGTTGATGGACAGTGGGAGAAGCCTCGAGTGCAATGCATAGCCAGTAAGCTACTGAAGCATTACCAAAAACTATGACTATTACCCTACCATTAAAAAGTTTGGGGTTGGTTAGTTTTTTTTAAAGTGTCTTATGCTCACCATTTATTTGATCAAAAAAGATAAAACAGTAATACTGTATAATATTATTAACATTTTAAATAACTGCTTTCTATTTTTGTATCCTGTGATCCGCTGCATGGTTGATGGACAGTGGGAGAAGCCTCGAGTGCAATGCATAGCCAGTAAGCTACTGAAGCATTACCAAAAACTATGACTATTACCCTACCATTTAAATGTTTGGGGTTGGTTAGTTTTTTTTTAAAGTGTCTTATGCTCACCATTTATTTGATCAAAAAAGCTAAAACAGTAATACTGTATAATATTATTAACATTTTAAATAACTGCTTTCTATTTTTGTACATTTTAAAGTGTAATTTATGCCATTACTGCATGCTCCTTCAGAAATCATTCTAATATGCTGATTTGGTGATCAAGAAACATTTCTTCTTATTTTCAATGTTGTAAATGGTTCTGTTGCTTAAAATTTTTCCATAATTCTTTTTTTTATTTTTATAATACTGCAAATGTCTTTACTGTCTATTTTGATCAATTTAATGTGTCATTGATGAATAAATGTATTTCTAAAAAAAAAGTACAGATCCAAAATATTTTAAAGGCATAGTTCACCCAAAAATAAAAGTTCTGTCATTAATTACTTACCCTCGTGTCATTCCAAACCCCTTAAGACCTTCTTTCATCTTTGGAACACAAATTAAGATTTTATTTTTTATTTTTTTATGATGAAATCCGAGAGCTTTCTGACCCTGCATAGACAGCAAGGGTACTTTTTTTTGCACGCAAACTAAAATTACGAATTTATTCAACAATTCTTCTCACATGGACTATTTTAACGATGTCCTTACTACGTTTCTGTGCCTTGATCGTGGTAGGACCCTTGCTGTCTATGCAAAATATCTTAATTTGTGTTTTGAAGATGAACGAAGGTCTTACGGATTTGGAACGACATGAGGGTGAGTAATTAATGACAGAATTTTAATTTTTGGGTGAACTATCCCTTTAAATCATATCTATATGATGTTTTAATCATATAAGATTTAAAATAATAATTCATTTAAAATAACTAATTATTTAATCGCATTCTATACATTACTATGTGAAAGGTACTGACATGATTTCTTTTGTTTTTGTATTTATAGAGGTCAAATCCGGACTGCAAAAGGAATCTTCTGTTTATCACTCTCATAAATCTAATACAACAACATTGGAGAAACATCTCTAAGGAGATTTGAAGAGCTAGAGATTCATTTTTAAATCAGTATGAGTTTTATATTTATTTTCCAAGACACTGAATTATGAAGCATTTGTGATTAAAAAGTGTTATTTTCAAGATAAGTGCTCATCTTGTATATTGCTGCCCCCTATACATTAGATGTCAGTTATTGGCCATCAGCCATGATGGAGTGATTCATCTCATCCCTGCAACAAAAGATTAGAGACCAAAATATCAAAGACCAACAGCATTCTTAAAGATGTCTGTAAATATTTGCAGGTTTTCCTTTTGGACCAACTAGTGTTTTATGTTAAAAGGTACTGAGTGAAGAGCTGGATGTGCCCAGTTTTTCCTCGGTGAAGGACAGTGAAACGTTTTTGTCTTTCTCTGCTAGTAAGCCAAATTTTAGGTACATGCATAACATAAATGACGGGATGAAATGTGAATTATTATTTTCATCTAGTTTGTGGAGAGGAGATGCAAACCTAAAAAAAAAGGTCTATAGCCATAAAAGACGTTTACAAAAAAAAAATCGTATTTATTTCTAATCCCTAACCAGACAGATTAAGAAAACAACTTGCACAAGGATGTCGTTAATTTGTTATGTCTGAGTTGGAAACTAATGTGAAATGAGATCTATTTATTGCTCACAGCATAACACATAGTACATCCATCTTTGACTGGGTGTGTCCATCTTTTTCCTCACAAAAGCCATATGTAATTAAAGGAATAGTTCACCTAAAAAAGAACATTTTTAAAATTAAACAAACAAATTAAAATGTACTCAACCTCAGGCCATCCATGATGTAGATGAGTTTGTTTCTCCATTGGAGGAACAGATTTGGACAAATTTAGCATTACATCCTGGCTCACTGATGGATCCTCTGCAGTGAATGGGTGCCGTCAGAATGAGAGTTCAGACCTCTTATAAAAATCTCAGTCAACTCCAGTCCATAAATTATCATCTTGAAGCAAAGCGAAAATCCACCGGCATACTTGTTTAGAACTGTTTTGGCTTATGAACAGTGCTTGATCTGTGCATATTTCTCTCCTGATTCAGACAAGATACATTTTTCACTGGAGAAAACAATATTATGGATTGAGGACTTGTTTGCCGTTAAAAAAATACCTTAATGATAAACACCTTAATGTGTTTATTACAAACACACAACTTTATGCTTCACAAGATATTAATTGATGTACTGGAGTCGTGTGGATTACCTTTGGATTATTGTGAGGTTTTTATCAGCTGTTTGGACTCTCATTCTGACGGCACCCATTCACTGCAGAGGATCCATTGGTGAGCATTTGATTAAATCCTAAATTTCACCAAATCTGTTCCGATGAAGAAACAAACTTGGCCTGGAAGTGAGCAAATTTTCATTTTCAAGTGAACTATTCCTTTAAAGAACATCAGACATGGCCAAATCCAGTCAGATTAGGAATGTAAACCCAACAACGAAAATTTACTTGTTTGTTAGATGTTATCTGTCGCCCAAGACTGTGCAGGGCATAGTACTACATGGGGACAAGAATGACCCTGGATCAGCTAACAGCTTTTATTTTATAACAATAGTTCAGATAGAACTATTAATGACAAGTGCCTTGTGAATATTTTACATTTTGCCTGTTTCTGTGATGAGACTGCTTACTTAGTACAAGAGGCTGTGCCTCTTTCATCCCAAAGGCAGCGGGAGCTATCTTTTATACAGCATAGCTTTATTTTCATCTAATACAGCTGAAATGACGAATGCAGCATGAACTGCAGAAGATGCACAGATATTTCTTGAAAAGCATTTTTTTTTCTCATGAATTGCAAGCGGTTGATACCTCTGTGGCATAGAAAACCTATCATTTCTTGAATTGAGATGGATGGTGACCAGTCAAACAGTGAAAACGTGGGAAAATATGAGACGATACTGTCATTGTGATAATCTGTTGTCTTATAGTAGGAGAATTTCAATTTATCCATGAATGTCTTCAGATGAACTTTGTGTTTGAATAACTGTATTACAGCAAATGCAACAACGTGCCATTAAAACATTCCATACATCATGTTTAATACAGGACTGATTTGTTTGTTGGCTGGTAGTCTGTCATACAGAGCAGGAATGAAGGGCAAAGAGTACTCAGAGAGGTTATTCACAATGTACAGGTAGGATGGAAAGAAAATGGTTTTTACCTCACCAAACCCAGTCTAGAAATGTATTTTTAAACAGATGATAATGTTTGCCTAATTGGGTGGAGTGGAAGGAATGAACTTCCCTGTGACTGAATGGACCCCTTTTAGGCTGTTTGTGATGCCCTAACCTGTTTCTCCCATGTCGCCTAGA
This sequence comes from Sinocyclocheilus grahami, assembly GCF_001515645.1. Classification (NCBI taxonomy): domain Eukaryota; kingdom Metazoa; phylum Chordata; class Actinopteri; order Cypriniformes; family Cyprinidae; genus Sinocyclocheilus; species Sinocyclocheilus grahami. The sequence continues at coordinate 16,266 of NW_015508098.1, read as the reverse complement.
GAACCTTGTTATAGAGTATGAAGCCTAAAGTCTTCTGCCATCTTCTGGTGGATTTGAAGCATGACATCTTCTCTGGTAGATTTGTGTTGTCTACAAATGGCAGAATAAAGCATTTACCTTTGGAAAACAGCACTACACATTCAAATTTACAAATGATTTATTTCACGTGCATCAACTAAATATTAAAATGCATTTAAAATCTTTTTTATAATTATACTACAGTTTCTTAAAATATCTGCTGCGATAATATTATTTAATATTTTAAGATAAAACACAAATCTATTACTAGCCCAGGGACATGATATTCATGTCGCAGCATATCCAATGCTTTTGACCTAAAGAAAGAAATTTGAAGCTACAGATCTAAGAACCCCTCATTTCATCACGACATTTACTGAAGCCAGTTCTTTCTGGATTTTACGAGATTAGAAGACGAATCACCTAGTCACACGCATATTTTATTTTCTGACAAAGCACATATTGAATTTCTTCTTCAGTTTATGCCACATGCAAGGAAAAGCACAAATATTTAACATGTTTATTAATATTGTTAAAGACTATGTTTTACAAAAGATAAAAATACTCAATATTTGCACAATTGTACAATTCTATTCGATTTGGTTGACAAATAAAATATATAAACTGTAGTATAAAGTGTAGAGCAACTGCAGTGCAAACAGGTCAATTGATTTGAGCAGCTCTACCGTGCTTATTTTAAACCTTTACAGCGAGAACTAAGAAATTCCCTGGAGGATAATAGTGTTTTCAATTCATTTCTAATTTACAGCACAGTTTCTGACAGACCCATATATCAAGATTATTTCAGAAAAAAATATTGTAGACAGCTTTTGTGTGCTTATCCACCAAAAAAGGAAAAGAAAAGTTGACCTTTTTCCATTTCAGGGACAGTGCTGTACATGTGCTAGAAGGCAGACAGGTTGAATCAAGGATAGGTTTTTACTCATCCTGGTCACCAAAGATGAGGAATAACAGTAAAAGAGTTTGTATATTTCATTGTCAATTAGGACATGCATTTTGAAATATAAGAATGGTCAGTGGTTATGAGACTTACAGTTTTAGAAAAAATTAGAATCAGCCTAATTTTTCGTTGCAGGTTAATGGTTCTTCAGATTTTGTAATATGCGACCACCTGAAAGCTGAATAAATAAGCTTTCCATTGATGTATGGTTTGTTAGGACAGGACAATATTTGGCCGAGATACAACTATTTGAATATCTGGAATCTGAGGGTGCAAAAAAAAATCTAAATATTGAGAAAATCACCTTTAAAGTTGTCCAAACGAAGTCTTTAGCAATGCATATTACTAATCAAAAATTAAGTTATGATAGATTTACGGTAGGAAATTTGCAAAATATCTTCATGGAACATGATCTTTATCTAATATCCTAATGATTTTTGGCATAAAAGAAAAATCGATAATTTTGACCCATACAATGAATTTTTGGCTATTGCTACAAATATACCCCATCGACTTAAGACTGGTTTTGTGGTCCAGGGTCACATATTCTCTGACACCCAAAAATGTAATTTCTCAAGTTATTCTAAACCTGTATTAGTTTCTTTCAGCTGTTGAACACAAAAGAAGATATTTAGAAGAATGTTGGTAACCCAACTGTTGCCATTGACTTCCATAGTATGGAAACAAATACTATGAACGTCAATGGCTACTCTCAACTGTTTGGTTACCAACATTCTTCAAAGTATCCTTTTGGGTGAGATCAACTAGATCAACTGAGCTTTTCAAACAACATCAAAATAGTGACATTGATACAATAAAATACAAAGCATTACAGATGAGGCTAATGTATACTGAAACGAAACATCACCTACAACCAGCAGAAACACTTCAGGTGGAAGCAGTGCAGAGAGAGGCAGTGTGCAGCCTTCAGCACATCCGCTAATCATCACAGCCCAGCAGCTCCATGCGTAAAGTTATCCGCTCATGCCACTCCCAGGGCAGAAACCGCACAAATCGAGCAAAGAACGGAGGCTCAAACAAATT
>NW_015508098.1:3544-11980 GCF_001515645.1 Sinocyclocheilus grahami | reverse complement strand
TATACACGCTTGTTTCGATCATAAGAAGGCAAATTCATAGATACTAGACATGGTAGAGCTACATATAGTGAAAAGGGATGATCAGGAATGGGTTCCCTCACAAGCATACTAAAATAGTCTACAAATATCAAAGACAAAATACACAATGACAATAATATACCCAATGGCCTGAAGAATATGTGTGTTCATTCAAATAACGGTTTTCCTATGAATTAACTAGAGAACAGTCCATTTCTCTGGGCATTATGTGTCTTTCTTATGAGGAAAATGAGGGAGTTTATCTGCCGGCATTCCTTTAGGCAATAAAACCAGTGATATCAGCATTGGTTACCATGGAGCCAGAGGCCTGTTCTGCCTTTCTGAGGTGTTAGGTGCATTTCGGGGGAAGGGTCCATAGACCCTCGTAATTGGCCCTTTGGTTAGGTGAGGGGGCATTAGATATTATTTGTTAAATATAACAAAAAGTTGTGTGTCTGATTGGTCCAAATGCTACAACAGCAACGCAACTACCACGGTCAAGGCCCAAAAAAAGTAAGTAAGGACATCGTTAAAAGAGTCCATGTGACATCAGTGCTTCAACCGTAATTTTATGAAGCTATGGTAATACTTTTTGTGTGCAAAGAAAACAAAAATAACGACTTTATTCAACAATTTCTTCTCTTCCGTGTTTGATGCGTGTTCACGAGAGTACCACCAAAAAGTATTCTGGTAGCGTCATAATATTAAGGTTGAACCACTGATGTCACATGGACTATTTTAACAATATTCTTAATACCTTTCTGGGGCTTGAACGTGTCAGTTGTGTTGCTGTTAATGCAGGGTCAGAAAGCTCTCGGATTTCATCCAAAATATCTTAATTTGTCTTCCGAAGGACTTGTGGTTTGGAACCTCATGAGAGTGACAGAATTTAGATTTTTGGGTGAACTATCCCTTTGACACAAAAGGAAGACAAGATTTGTAATGTTTCTTACTTTGTCTCTTCTCTGGCCATCTGCTCTGTACACCGTGTATGATTTGCCATCAAAGCTTGATGCAACCTTGAAAGCCTTAACAAACTCAGCTGTCCCCATGCGGCTGGCTCCTTGTGTTATGATTCCAGTGAGGCGCATCTTCTTCTGCATGTTAACCTAAAACGAGAAAATCATGGACAGGAAGTGTGAATATCTTTTCAGATGTACACAAAAAGAAACTGAATCACTGTGTCCTATTTTGTACCTCTTTTGTGTGATTTCTATGAGAAAAGTAAAGTTCACACCACAACTATAATAGAGAACAGTCCATTTCTCTGGGCATTATGTGTCTTTCTTATGAGGAAAATGAGGGAGTTTATCTGCCGGCATTCCTTTAGGCAATAAAACCAGTGATATCAGCATTGGTTACCATGGAGCCAGAGGCCTGTTCTGCCTTTCTGAGGTGTTAGGTGCATTTCGGGGGAAGGGTCCATAGACCCTCGTAATTGGCCCTTTGGTTAGGTGAGGGGGCATTAGATATTATTTGTTAAATATAACAAAAAGTTGTGTGTCTGATTGGTCCAAATGCTACAACAGCAACGCAACTACCACGGTCAAGGCCCAAAAAAAGTAAGTAAGGACATCGTTAAAAGAGTCCATGTGACATCAGTGCTTCAACCGTAATTTTATGAAGCTATGGTAATACTTTTTGTGTGCAAAGAAAACAAAAATAACGACTTTATTCAACAATTTCTTCTCTTCCGTGTTTGATGCGTGTTCATGAGAGTACCACCAAAAAGTATTCTGGTAGCGTCATAATATTAAGGTTGAACCACTGATGTCACATGGACTATTTTAACAATATTCTTAATACCTTTCTGGGGCTTGAACGTGTCAGTTGTGTTGCTGTTAATGCAGGGTCAGAAAGCTCTCGGATTTCATCCAAAATATCTTAATTTGTCTTCCGAAGGACTTGTGGTTTGGAACCTCATGAGAGTGATAGAATTTAGATTTTTGGGTGAACTATCCCTTTGACACAAAAGGAAGACAAGATTTGTAATGTTTCTTACTTTGTCTCTTCTCTGGCCATCTGCTCTGTACACCGTGTATGATTTGCCATCAAAGCTTGATGCAACCTTGAAAGCCTTAACAAACTCAGCTGTCCCCATGCGGCTGGCTCCTTGTGTTATGATTCCAGTGAGGCGCATCTTCTTCTGCATGTTAACCTAAAACGAGAAAATCATGGACAGGAAGTGTGAATATCTTTTCAGATGTACACAAAAAGAAACTGAATCACTGTGTCCTATTTTGTACCTCTTTTGTGTGATTTCTATGAGAAAAGTAAAGTTCACACCACAACTATAACAATAACAGCACAGAGGAATGATAGGAATCATTTTCAGAACATTGACAACCAATCCAAGCCAGTGTTAAAGAGCTTGAGCATTTAAAGCGGCAGACGACATAACTGTAGCACACACGCTTAGAATAAACAGAACATTATCATCTGTTGGTGTGGCTGTGGACGTTGAAATAGTTATCTTTATTGTTATTGATCTTGGTGCGAATGGGCCAAGCACATGATGCATACAGGATGGCAATAAAATTAAGTGATTACTTTGAGTAAAATCATAAATTACAATAAAAACATCTTTTTAAAATACTTTTTCTGGTATGGTGCAGCAGAAATGGCTTTTAAAAAACATCCACACCACTAACATGGATGTTTTAAACATTTTAAAACACTTGCAGTCAACAGTTTCTTGTATGCTATGAGGAATTGTTTTACTTACGTTTACAGTATGTGGCATCTGAATGGATATGAGTTTAGTGAATATGGATGCAACACTGCAGCTTCTATAGAGAATTATATATTTTATGTTTGTTTTTGTATTATCCTTTATCAAATATCAACCTGGTTTTAAAATTTTCTTAACGTTAAAGTAAAATTTTTAATAAAACATTCATCATCAATTCTATTAGTTTCTCTTTCAGATCTGTGTGTTTTTTGCCATTATCAAAGTTACAATCGTCACAATTTCCATTTTATGCAAATATACAAATATATAAAAATATATATATGTGTGTGTGTGTATATATCATATTAAGTCATAATACTTATAAGTGTACAGTATATACAGTATACAGTGTATATATATATATATATATATATATATATATATATATACACACACACAGGGTCGGCGCCAGAGCACACAAAGTGAGGGGGCAGGCACAATTTTGGGGGGCTGCTTTGAAAAAAAATTTTTTCTGAAAGTAATTTTCAGATGCAACGGGGGAAAAAAAACGGGATAAACAAACATGAAACTTGTAAATAAAATTTAATTATCCATCGTACATAAAAAAAACATTTGCAATCAAGACAAAAAAGACAGAAGTGAATGTAAACCAGATTTGGACCAGACTCTGTTGCTATCTGTGAAGCCAAGCATAAGAATAGCCTACTAATGTAAATTTGTTAACCCACAGTAACAAATTAATCGCATATTTTTGTTTGCTGCATGCTTTTAAAAACACAATAAAAAATTTTTTTTGAGGAAAATAAATAAAAGATACGTCTTGTATAAGTTCCATTTTCAGAAACAATAACGGCAGGCCTAATAATGGTGTAATGTACCAACAATACAAACACTATAGGATCATTTAGTTCCCCTCACTTTACAACAAATCCTTTAAATTTAACCGTATCAGAACAGAATAAGAATGAAAAAATATATAATTCTAATGGATAAATATAATTGCAGTATATAATAATATATGCTTAGCAATAAACATTCCAAAACAAATTAATTTATAAAAAAAGTTAGGTAAAGTTGGGCTTACTTCTCTCAGGCACAAATCCAAATATGTCCATATTCGCGATGTAGCTGAAGCTAAACTATTAGTCTTATTAGGTAAAATAGGCTTTGTAGTCCACGCGCGTTCCAGTATCGTCGGAAAAATATCATAATGAGCAAAAATATGGCACAGTGGAGCGGGTCTCACGCCGAACGGCACGCTGAACGGCTGCGCTGTTTCCAATGAATGCAGTAGCTTAGTGTGCGCGTGAGGCGCCGGCGCGATCAAACAGCTGAAACATAAAATAGACTACTCCGTAATTTTTGGTCATACAGTAAAGGCATAATTCGAAAGTGCAAAGTGTTACCAGTTTGAAAATTCAAGAATAACCTGAACGAAAAAAAAAAATTTTTTTGCTAAGAATGAACCGAAATGAAAACATTTTGCTTTTAATTTGTGTATTTAACAGCCTGGGAAACCTTCCCAGGGCAGTACCTTGCCTCATCGACTAACATCAGGGTGCCCACTACAGAGACGGCACCAGAGGTGAGGGGCGCTGACGCTACACACACACACAAATAAAGTGGTTTCAGTAAATGGGCTGATTGGCAAACCTCAATCCAGGGGTTCTTGTCTTGGGGTGCGGAGCTCCAGGCATTGACAAGGCCCTGGTTGTTGAGGCGTGCAAGCTCTGGTCCCCAGTGCTGCAGCCCTAGAATGCCAGAGTGTACAGAGGAAGCCGAGATCTGGGACTCTACGATTCCACCTTCCTCCATCCCCAACAGAGATGTACAACCTGCACCATAATATAGTGTGAGCACCGTTTAATAGGGCATTACGTCTACATTATATTGTCTTGTCCGGCTTACTGCTACTTGGTTTATTATGGCGCTTTTCCACTGCATGGTACGGCATGGTATGGCTCGACACTGTTCACTTTTTTTGGGGGGGTGGGGGGTTTCCACTGGGTACAGTACCTGGTACTTTTTTTAGTACCACTTCGGTTGAGGTTCCAAGTGAACCGTACCGTTACCAAAACGTGACGTGTAAACTCTGCTGATCACTGATTGGCCGGAGAGAATAGTCACTACCTGCGTCACTGAACTTGCGACACAAACACAACAGAGCCACTAGATTTAAATCAGCACAGCCAGTGAAGGATCGAACGCAACGGTTTTGAACAAGTGCACCTTTTTTAACAGGAGTAAATGGGCTGATTGGCGAACCTCAATCCAGGGGTTCTTGTCTTGGGGTGCGGAGCTCCAGGCATTCACAAGGCCCTGGTTATTGAGGCGTGCGAGCTCCGGTCCCCAGTGCTGCAGCCCCAGAATGCCAGAGTGTACAGAGGAAGCCGAGATCTGGGACTCTATGATTCCACCTTCCTCCATCCCCAACAGAGATATGCAGCCTGCACCATAATATAGTGTGAGTACCATTTAATAGGGCATGAAGTCTACTTTATATTGTCTTGCCTGGCATACTGCTACTTGGTTTAGTCATTAGCTGTACCTCAGATACTCTGGATTTGTAACGAAACACTCAAAACTCAACGATATGGCACCCTAAAATGAAGGTTTTAAGAGGCTAAATTAAACACTGCCACCAGGAAAGTATTGGTTGTATATAAAAACTCACGTAGCTGGCATTGCTTCCCAACGTATGGAGAAGGGCAGTGGCAGGTGTAGTCCCCATCCAGATCACGACACAGGCCTCCATTCTTACAAGGCTGGTTTGCACAGTCATTCACATCTGTGTAAGAACACCAAAAATAATACAGTAAGTATACAGTAATTTGGAAATGTTGTAATGGGATGCTTCTCTGCAGAGGAAGGGAGCTGTCATGTAACTGCAGCTGAAGTATGTATAATTATAAGTGTGGCAACTGAGGTGTGGGGTGGCACAATGCTCAGTCTGTGCGCTCACACAGGTGGCTGCAGGATCTCTAATTTTCCTCAAAGGGGACAGAGAGTTCTGTGTGGAGTGCAGGGTGGGATGGGATGGTCTGCATTTCCAGTAAACTGCTGCAAACTGCAACTACAGCACGTCTACTGAAATTAAACACGTTACAGGATGTTTGTTTTTACAATTTTCTTAACTTTAAAGTACATTTTTTAATAAAAAAAAATTATTGAAGTTATAAAACTTGATGTATTTATTGAAGAAATTGATACATTTATTCCGCAATAATGCATTACATTTATTAAAAGTGACAGTAAAGATATACATTTGACACAATATTTATATTTCAAATAATTGCTGTTCTTTTGAACTTTCTATCCATCAAAGAATTGTGAAAAAAGTACAGTATCACAATATCCACAAAATATTAAGCAGCACAACCGTTTTCAACATCATAATGAGAAATGTTTCTTGAGCGGCAAATCAGCATATTAGAATGATTTCTGAAAGATTATGTGAAACTGAAGACTTGAGTAATAGCAGCTGAAAATTCAGCTTTATCATCACAGGAATAAATTACATGATATAAAAGATCATATTCAAATAAAAAAATGCTATAGTGTTGCACTATATTACTGCTTTTACAATACTTTTGATTAATGCCAATAAATGTAGCCTTGGTAATCAGGAGGCTTCTTTAAAAAAAAAAAAGAATCCCAAACATTTGAACACAGTATATACTATTCAGTGGGCTGCTTTTTACCCTGTTTGGTTTTGGAAAATGATTACAAAACGAACAGCCTAGCTGATACACGCAGAAACACAACACTGTGCTTCTTATTCTTTTGTTCAGCTGTAATAGAAAAGAAAACGCCATATTCATGCCCAAACAACAGAAGTTGTTTTGCTCCTAAACTGTTAAGAGGATTGAAGAACATGAAAAACATAATTCTGCTCAATGTCTGCATACACACAGATTAAATCAATCTAGGTCAGATGTGCTGCTGAAGAAGGTGTCTTGAGAAATCAACTTTTTATTGTGAGTTATGAACTTTTTATAATACTGAAACATATTCTGAACCAAATACTAAAAGTCTTAAGAAAAGGGATTTAATTAAATTTTTTTTAATTCAAACAAACATGTTAAATACCAGATGAGGTTTAGTTCTTTTAGGACCTCCTTAATCCCCAAAGGCTGGTCCGTACTGTTCTTCTCAAGTATAAAACCTCTTTGGCTTGATTAAGTCTTGCCTAACTGCACTGAGGCTGTCTGTCAGGAATGTTCCTGGCTGCATTTGAAGGCCTTTCAGTGCCAGTGCTATTCTAATATCTGTAAAATCTGTATTTTTCACTTTGGATTTTAACCCCTTTGATGCATGAATTATTAAATACCAAAGTTATTTTTTAATGTTTCTTTTTCCATCAAAACAAGAATATAAATATTCCTAATATCCTTTTTAGTTTTACAAAATTATGTATTATGCATTGGTCCACTGCAATTTAGTATTAGAGGAGTTCAGAGGTGTGTGGTGAATCACCACTTTCATCAGCCGTTTTGAATTTGTCGTAAATAAAAACCACAATGCCATATAAAGAGGTGTTCACGCCATGTCATAATTACCATAATTACGAGATGACACCCCGGACATTCTACTTACAGCTGTCCTCACATTCTCGGACTATGAATTATACATTTCTATGGCAACACTGTAAACTACTGTGAAAACAAGTAACAGTCATTATGCAAATACCTTATTAATCAACTTATAGTGAGTTTAGCTTAATTTAACTCTGTGCTAGCTACATTTGATTGTATTGTATGTCTTTAGTTTAGTTTCAGAAAAATCTTCCATTAAAATATTAACAACAGTCAATTATAGCAATTATAAACAGAAATATTATGAAATCACTACTTAACTACATTTTAATGCCGCTGCTATTTTTGAACATTTCCACATGACATTGCCATGGTCAGAATCTTGTAATTACATAATTCCGACATGGAATGAACGCACCTATTTATATAGAATTACAAGTATGGATAATTTGTAATAATCTCAACGGTTAAAATGGCTTTAATAGATGTGTCCACTATAGAGGACCTCAGGCAGCAGAGAGTTAAATCATACATGGAAAGGAACTTGTGTGGACTGGAAAATGTTAACAAAGCCTATTTAAAACTCACTATGGTTACAGCTCTCTTTAACCACCACTGACTGCTCAACATCCTGGGTGTGTCTGGTGTTTACACCAGTGCCATTGCACAGTGGGTGCGGAAAGTATTCAGACCCCCTTAAATTTTTCACTCTTTGTTATATTGCAGCCATTTGCTAAAATCATTTTAAGTAAATTTTTTTCCCTCATTAATGTGTACACAGCACCCCATATTGACAGAAAAACACAGAATTGTTGACATTTTTGCAGATTTATTAAAAAAGAAAAACTGAAATATCACATGGTCCTAAGAATTCAGACCCTTTGCTCAGTATTTAGTAGAAGCACCCTTTTGATCTAATACAGCCATGAGTCTTTTTGGGAAAGATGCAACAAGTTGTTCACCCCTGCATTTGGGGATCCTCTGCCATTCCTCCTTGCAGATCCTCTCCAGGTCTGTCAGGTTGGATGGTAAACGTTAGTGGACAGCCATTTTTAGGTCTCTCCAGAAATGCACAATTGGGTTTAAGTTAGGGCTCTGGCTGGGCCATTCAAGAACAGTCACAGAGTTGTTGTGAAGCCACTCCTTCATTATTTTAGCTGTGTGCTTAGGGTCATAGTCTTGTTGGAAGGT
>NW_015508098.1:0-2855 GCF_001515645.1 Sinocyclocheilus grahami | reverse complement strand
GTAGAACCCTCTCAAGGATGATCAGAAGAAATGGACAGCACCTGAGTTAAATATATGAGTGTCACAGCAAAGGGTCTGAATACTTAGGACCATGTGATATTTCAGTTTTTCTTTTTTAATAAATCTGCAAAAATATCAACAATTCTGTGTTTTTCTGTCAATATGGGGTGCTGTGTGTACATTAATGAGGAAAAAAACTAACTAAAAAAAATTAACTTAAATGATTTTAGCAAATGGCTGCAATATAACAAAGAGTGAAAAATGTAAGGGGGTGATCGTCACGTAGTTTTAATAAGTGCAACAGATGTAATGTAAATCTGAAAAAAAGTGGTACAAAACTTACTGATATGGCAGTGTGCACCTTCGAACCCAGGTTGGCATTTGCACACATACTCATTAAAAACGTCTCCTCTTCTGGAGTTAGAGATCACCTCACATGTGCCATCGTTTTTACATGGGTTTGGATTACAATGACCTGCAGTGAAAAACAGTTAAAAGTTCCGATGCAAGTATCACAAATGGACAAACACATAGGAAAGAAAAAAAAATACCTCTAGATCAAGATTGGTTCCATAGGTGCTAGAAAGTGCTAAGCAGAGTCAAACAAAAGCAAGATCACAGTACATATTTGTGTTTGCTTAAAAGGTTTCTATTTACGTGTTTTTGCAGTGATGAGTAATATTGCTAATCACAGACATATCTGACATACAAGTTGTTAAGTAAAATCCTGCTCAAAATGACAGAGTTATGCACGCTTACGAATCCTCTCATTATAACAAAGTGTTAACCTGATGTAAATGAGTGGAGAGAGCTTAATTAATTACAAAGGAACTCTTTGTGAGATCACCGTGCACCAAGATGAGTGTCAGCTTTTTAGTGATTATAAAGGGAATACTCTTTGCACACTTTCTAGACTATATATAATCCATTCAGAATTTTAATTACAGTTTTGTTTTTCCATGCTGCTAAGAGGATCAATGGCCACATACACACTGCAAAATTCCAGGAGTGACATCCACATATAAATACAGGATTCACTCTCATAATTGCAATGAGCGACATAGTGATATCATAATAGATGCGCATTAAGGCTAGAACACCCTCACTAATTTCAGAAGCACCCTCAGTGATTTGATTCTGGAACTGAGTCTATTTGAGAATTTGAATTGTTCTTCCTAGACAGCAATGAGATTCCCATGTCTCATATTTTTCTTCTAAAGAAAGGAGCAATATGATATGTCTCCTTGTTTCAGAAAAAAATCTTAAGGTTTAAAACGGTGTTGCTAAGATACCAAAATCTGCAATCGAAAATCAGAACACAAATCACAAATTTAAAGCATTGTCAATGCTGGAGACAAAGTTGAAAATCAAATTAAACAACTGAGAACCTCATTAAGTAAGCTATGAAAGAGCAACCTCTGAGCAGTAAGGCTTTCCACAGGGAACAGGGTGATCCATATAAACCTAATCTGAAATTCAAATGAGCATTAAACTAGGAAAATTTAACTTAAATGATTTTAGCAAATGGCTGCAATATAACAAAGAGTGAAAAATGTAAGGGGGTGATCGTCACGTAGTTTTAATAAGTGCAACAGATGTAATGTAAATCTGAAAAAAAGTGGTACAAAACTTACTGATATGGCAGTGTGCACCTTCGAACCCAGGTTGGCATTTGCACACATACTCATTAAAAACGTCTCCTCTTCTGGAGTTAGAGATCACCTCACATGTGCCATCGTTTTTACATGGGTTTGGATTACAATGACCTGCAGTGAAAAACAGTTAAAAGTTCCGATGCAAGTATCACAAATGGACAAACACATAGGAAAGAAAAAAAAATACCTCTAGATCAAGATTGGTTCCATAGGTGCTAGAAAGTGCTAAGCAGAGTCAAACAAAAGCAAGATCACAGTACATATTTGTGTTTGCTTAAAAGGTTTCTATTTACGTGTTTTTGCAGTGATGAGTAATATTGCTAATCACAGACATATCTGACATACAAGTTGTTAAGTAAAATCCTGCTCAAAATGACAGAGTTATGCACGCTCACGAATCCTCTCATTATAACAAAGTGTTAACCTGATGTAAATGAGTGGAGAGAGCTTAATTAATTACAAAGGAACTCTTTGTGAGATCACTGTGCACCAAGATGAGTGTCAGCTTTTTAGTGATTATAAAGGGAGTACTCTTTGCACACTTTCTAGACTATATATAATCCATTCAGAATTTTAATTACAGTTTTGTTTTTCATGCTGCTAAGAGGACCAATGGCCACATACACACTGCAAAATTCCAGGAGTGACATCCACATATAAATACAGGATTCACTCTCATAATTGCAATGAGCGACATAGTGATATCATAATAGATGCGCATTAAGGCTAGAACACCCTCACTAATTTCAGAAGCACCCTCAGTGATTTGATTCTGGAACTGAGCCTATTTGAGAATTTGAATTGTTCTTCCTAGACAGCAATGAGATTCCCATGTCTCATATTTTTCTTCTAAAGAAAGGAGCAATATGATATGTCTCCTTGTTTCAGAAAAAAATCTTAAGGTTTAAAACGGTGTTGCCAAGATACCAAAATCTGCAATCGAAAATCAGAACACAAATCACAAATTTAAAGCATTGTCAATGCTGGAGACAAAGTTGAAAATCAAATTAAACAACTGAGAGCCTCATTAAGTAAGCTATGAAAGAGCAACCTCTGAGCAGTAAGGCTTTCCACAGGGAACAGGGTGATCCATACAAACCTAATCTGAAATTCAAATGAGCATTAAACCAGGAAAATTCAGACAAACAACATTTCTGACCATTCTCAGTGGCATTGCACGTATCTCCAGCAAATCCTTCG
>NW_015508097.1:42509-42755 GCF_001515645.1 Sinocyclocheilus grahami | reverse complement strand
ATATTCAATACACCCATTTTAGATGATGCGAGCCTTGCTGATAGCAGAAGGATTGAGGGTTTCACGGCATAGGGTGCGTGAGATGTTGGTTCGTGTCAACCCAGCAGCTGCTGCAAGGAGATGGAGTAGCACAGTGGCTCGAAGAGTGTATCACGTGCCCTTTCCCAACAGTCTGTGGCACATTGATGGCAACATGCGCCTCATAAGGTTAGTTAAATTACAGGTAGTTGAGATTCTGTCAATGCA
>NW_015508097.1:29135-31005 GCF_001515645.1 Sinocyclocheilus grahami | reverse complement strand
CTACTTTGTTTGGTCTTCCAAAAGAGGGCGATATCTGCTTCGTCACACCTGGAGCTGATCCGTGCTGGTCGCTGAGGAAATGCATCAGCTTCGCGCTGTGGATCACCGGATCGGCTTTCACCGTGGACGAAGCGGAGTCCAGCCCGGAGTTGTCACATGTGGTTGCCGCAGGCCTCCTTCGTTGAATCATGCAAGGCCGCCGTGTGTGACGCTGTGTTTCGTTGTGAAAGTGAAACTACTTTGTTTGGTCTTCCAAAAATGGACACGACTAGAAATCAGTGGTTAAGTTGTATTTACAACACTGTTCCAGAACACTTCAACCCAAATATTCAGATGTGTGCAGCACATTTTATGGAGGACTGTTTCCTGATCCTGGGAGAGTAGACTACAATGCCGGCTGTTCTGACTCACAGACTGTAAGTACGTTTTTTATATTTAAAGGATTTGCCACTGATGATTCAAACGCGAGTTTTGAGCAGTGTAGAGTAGCGCTTGTTGTTTGTCATTTCTCAGATCACAAATGCAGACATGGTTTTATGTTTACGCGGCACGATGTAACGCAACCTGTAAAAAGCATAGGCGTAGCTTGATGTTTGAGTTTGGGGGGGCCAAACCGAACCGGTGGATTTGGTCAGACGTACTTTTAAACACATTTTAATTTTGCTATAGTAAATCTACATATTCACATTCACATAGAGCACTGGCAAGTGCGTGAGGTTGTCATGGTAACCACATACATTGCCCACGAATTACAGCTGCGCTTCTATTTTGCCACACTAAACTTAGCAATAAACACGTTTAAAATGCACAATAAACATGTCTGTCAGAACGATCTCAAAGGAGGCTTTTATTAAGCAAATCAAGGAGTGAATTACTCATCCACTGTTTTTAAAACGGACATGTGTTGGGCTTGATTCAAGTTAATGCACAATGAGGCGCACACTTTTTATTTAGTCTTACTGAATAGACGACAAACAGTTTATATTCTAAAATCTATTTAAAGGTTGTGTTCTGTGAACATTAAATAACATTTGGATGTAAATGGTCGGCATAAAAGTAGTGTGCGGCTAAACCGGCTGCCTCCTGTGGATCACCTTTATCTGATTGTCCGGGTCCGGAATCATTAAGCACGGCATTCATATCTTCATCGGAGTTTTTCGTTGTCTCCAGATTTCTCTGCAGTTCGTGTATGTTGTTAAAAACGCGGAACATAATTTTATTCCACGCAACAGGCAAGCATTACCGTTAAGTCTATTATCCACCAAAATGCAGATTCGTCACGTGACAATTCTTACGCAAATAAGATTGAGGGAGACTTTAAGTTTGTTTTGATTTATTAATTTACTTACAATAACAATTTAAAATGTATTAACTTTTACGTATTCACTTTTACATGTATTATTAACTGCATTATATGCAATTTTACTTCATAGAAAAAACGTTCTAAATAAATATTTAGTAAAATTCATAAATCGCTATGGGGGAGCCAGGCCCCCCTGCCCCCCACAAGCTACGCCCAAGACAGCGTAAGTCATTATAATCCATAATTATGTCACCACTGGATGCAACAAATGCCTCGTTCATAATGGGTTTTATTGTTTTTTTTTATTTATTTTTTTTATTATGCTTTAAACGACATATACAAAACAATACAAAGCCAGTGTAACAAAAGATAAAAGAAAAGGGGAAAATATATATATACATACACATATCCATATACATATATACACACATAATCAGAGACATGCATGTCTCTGAGTATGTATATATATATACATACACATATCCATAATATGGCAAGCCGTTTTATCTTAAAATATCCCCCGCGTTACTCGTCGTAATTGCATTTTTACTAGTAACAATTCAATTA
>NW_015508097.1:27326-27968 GCF_001515645.1 Sinocyclocheilus grahami | reverse complement strand
ATAATAACTGCAACTGAGTTGTTGAGCTTAAAGGGTTATGCGTATAGTGAAAGTTTCAGTTAGTCTTGAAATGTAACTCTTTTTTTATCTGTTTTAGGTGTTCATGGAGTTCTAATTAACGTTACAGGATTATGGGCAAGAATCTCAAGCATGAAATCATTGACCAGAGAAAGTTGGGCAGCTGTTGACAGCTTTCACAACAAATCAAGGTTGGTCCATATCTGTTATAGACTTGCATTGCATAGTTTTTAACAGCTTAAGTAATGAAAATGTATCACAAAATGTTTACAATATTGGTTGTGTAGTACAATCAAAATTGTGCTTGATTGATTCTGCTTTCTTGTGATCATTTCTTTAATTTTATTCAACAGTGATTCATTTTACTCCCCAACAGACTAAAGAGCCGACTGATACTAGGTCTCTGATGCTCAGAGGACTCCCTATCATTCATTTGGCGACAAACCTACAGATTTCTACAAAGTATGCTTTGTAAGTAACCTCGGTTTTCTCTCAGAATATCTAAAAGGACATAAAAACATAATCATTTCACCATTAATTGATAGTTCCTGTGTTTTATAAAACCTCTGAGAATAGGTTTCTGTTTGCTTAAAGGGTTAGTTCATCCAACATTTGCTCACCCTC
>NW_015508097.1:22409-23389 GCF_001515645.1 Sinocyclocheilus grahami | reverse complement strand
GAGTTTCAAGCTTTTAAAAATCTTTGTTTATTTGCAGTAACCTAATCTCATACATGAGGCGTCTACAAAAGTTCCTGTTTTCCTTTTAATTTGTTTGCTTGTTTATTCTTCTTTGGTTATTATGCTTCATTTTTGGCTTTATGGTCACCATTAATGATATCGATCCTGACTGAAAAATGACATAAAAATGTACATATGCCCCTCAGACTGAAGCATTAAAAGTAACCATTAGGCCTACAACAATATATCTCCGATGTACATGCTGTGTATTCACTTAGCTTAACTAAATGGAAAATGAATGCAGTGTGGGTAGATTTATAAGACTAATTAAAAATTATATATCAACTATTGATAAAATAATGACTGTACAACAAGTTGTAGGCCTACATAATGTTATTAAAGGGATAGTATCACACTCCAGTATACTTTATTTACCTTTAAAAATAACAGAAACAGTGACTCCAACATCTTTTTCAAATATTGCCTTTCAAGTTAAATGATTCAATGTTTTTTCTTTCATCTTTGTATTTAGCACCCCCCCCCTCCCCCTATGTTATCTAATGTTGTCATTATTTTTCTAATGTTATTGTTGGTTGCCATTAGGAGCTGAATGTCAGCACAACAAATACATGTTGTTTTGAATTGCAGGTACGCGAGGTAGACCAGCCATTCAAATAACGCGTAACCAAATTGAAATTTGAATGAAACAAGGTCACACAGCGAAGCGAATGGCAAGAATATTGGGGTGCTCCTCCTCATTCCTGTACAAGAGGTCCAAGTTGCTTGGTTTGTCAGTCAGGAGCAGAATGGCAGGAGTGGATGATGAAGAACTTGAAAATGTAGTAAGACGACTTCTGGGAATGAGGTAAGCCTTGTTGGTCTCACTTTAACGTCTGTTCTTAAAGTTCATAAAGTAATTAATATAACTTTTTAAAAAAATATTCAATACACCCATTTTAGATGATGCGAGCCTTGCTGAT
>NW_015508097.1:16310-16529 GCF_001515645.1 Sinocyclocheilus grahami | reverse complement strand
TCTATCAACCAGTCTCTCCAGTGGCATATGGTCTGGTTTTCTCTAGCCCTCCTGTTGCTGCCTTGTGGGGAGAAGTTTACATTAAATAGACTGCAGAGGTCCTTTGCCTGAAGGGGCTTCTCATCACTAACGAACATGTCATAAAACAATGCAGAATTTTTCTGCATCTCATCCAGTAAACCAAGAGTTTGCAACCCTTCTGAAAACCTGTGTAACAAA
>NW_015508097.1:13182-16300 GCF_001515645.1 Sinocyclocheilus grahami | reverse complement strand
ATGTGTCTTGTGCAAGAACACTGTAGCGAGAGTTATTTCTCTCTGCTTATGTATAAAAGTCATGCAGGTACTGGGAGGTTGGCTTCTGAAAACCTGTGTAACAAATAAAGCATTTTTTTTTAAATAAGTTTCAAGCTAATGATATATGCTGATATATATTGTCAGGAAAGGAAAGGCACTTACTGTTCCAAGGCAGCTTGCAGTCTTCCATTCACAAAGAACTCTGCAGCCGACTGCACAAGAGAGTTATTTTCTGTCAGGCTTGATACATATCTCAAGGCACCAATGATACTTAAACTGTCTGCAGCCTCTGCAATGGCACAATTTGCCTCCAGAACAGATGATGCTTCCTGTATCTACAAAATACAACAGGTCCAAAAAAAAAAAATTTGTGTGGGGGGGCTTCTTCTCTTAAAATAAGTATTAACTGGTTAACTCATTTCAATTCTTAAGCATCTCCTCACCTTGATTAGTTGCTCCCTCAATGTATGATCTCCAACCTCATCCAAAGAGGCAGGGGATGTTGGCATACCACAGATCTGCTGAAAAAGCCTTTCAGAGAAGAAATGTGGGCCAACTCCTCCATGGACAACACACACAGCAATCATCTTCCCAATTACTGTGTATAACCTAGTCTGCAAAGCTAAAGTAAAACAAAGAAGAACCCTTCATATCAGAAATTCTTAATTTTAAAAGTTAAAAAAATTCCCCCAATCATCACAGGCTTAATGTTTAGTATTTGGATTCAAGTGATCTGATCATAAGCGGACAGGTAAAAAAAAAAAAAACTGTCATCCTTTTTTTTTCTAATGTAACAGTGATGCACACAGTCCTGAAATCATAGACCTTTACCAATCCAAACAAGTGATTAAGAGAGAGAAATGTATGCAGGGCTCTACACTTACATTTATTTTTAGGAGCACTTGTGGAGCACAGGAAAAAAAAAATCAGGAGCACCTTCTGATCAATAATCAATTAATCATTTAAGAGGTAACATTTGACTCCCTAAAGTGATTTACAAGGGGCATTTTTGTAACTTTTTAATGTAACTTTATTGAAAGTATGTCATCTTATGTCAAATTCAAGAGTGTATATTTATAAGCTTTTTGAAAATGTATAATTTAAAAAAGGAAGAAGTTATTTTACTGATCAAAAACAATAAGTATTAACAAAAATGATTTGCACTACAAAAGTGGCACAGAAGTGGCATGTAGGTATTTTACAGACATTTAATGAGGCTCAGAGGTGGCATGAGTGCAATTAAATTCATGTTTAGAATGTTTTAAATATAAAACTGACTGTCTTTATGAAAAATTAAAAGCTTTCACTCATCACAATTTCACAAAGTTCCATTATAATCAGTGAATCTCTTATTTTGGGTCAGGCGCACTGGTGCTCCTAAATATTTTTTTCATAGTCGCACGCAGTAGTTTTCAGAAATTGTCACACTGTAGAGCCCTCATTAATGTGATTATGTGGGTAGGTTTTTTTCCTACAATGGCAATAAATGAAATGGGTAACGGTTACCCATATTTTTCTAAATATCTTGTGTTCAACAGTAGAAACTCCATAGAAAAACAGATTTTGAACAACCTGAGGGTGTTCTAGCATCTGCTAAATGAATGAGTAAATGGTGAGTAAATTTAAATTTTTTTTAAGAGAACTATCCCTTAAAGTGCACTTGCAAACTCTTACTTGCAGTGCTTTCATGATGCAAAATTAGTAACCTCTCTGATTCGTGGATCTCACATCAAACATAAGTCATAAGCCAGTCATAACACACACAATTCTACCATAATATTTAGCATTACAACATAACCTGACACAAAAGTGTTTTGTTTTGCCTGGCGTACTGACCTTGAGTGTCAAGAGCCAAACTCCGATCTTTCTCATGGCCCTGGAAAATCTTTGACTGATGGATGGCTCGCATCAACAGTCGCATGTATTCTCTTGACGGGCCACCTTCATCCACTGCCCCTTCACCTTTCTGCTCAGCATCAACAAAAACTATATCCAGTTTTGCTTCTGGGTTAAATCTTCGCCGCTTAAATGCTTGCAGACTGCACTGCAGTATGTTTTCTCTGCATATGTTGATTTGGTTCACTGTTGGGCAGAGGTTTTCATCAACTTTACTAAGCAGTTTTTTTAGAATGGTTTGTAGGTCAACCCTGCAAGAGATAAAGATTGGACAGGTTTCAGTCAAATGCTGAACACTTTTGTATGTTTTCAAATATTGCTAGTTGCATAAAGACCCGTTCAGACATACAGAGACGTCCAAGGACAAAGCATTTGCTGGTGGCTTTGGAGACATAGGCTAAGTGACAGCAACCACTGCCTACAGGGCGTAGGCATGTACAGCTATGCAACAAATTTGAGAAAAGTTTAACCGATAGGAGTGAAGACTGTCATTATAGCTCTCATGTAACCCATCTTAAGTGCATGCACCAGAATTTGAAATTCTACTGTTCTGAGTTGTCTGTAAAGCACAAACATGAATATAATAAAAGGATGTATGGAATGTGGACTGTAGGCAGTCTTATTCTTTGTGTTCTTCTGTACTGCATTCTAACTCTACTGCACTAGACAGGCATCTTTAAATGGTGTGCTCATCTCTTACCTCTTTTTACATTTTAAAAACTTTTATTAAAATTTTTAAAGTGTTGATTCCATTGCCTGAGACTTGTTTTTTATGCATTTTGTGTGAATGACCTCTGTGAGTTCGATTCATACATTAATAGTTCTTGCTAAATATATGATGCAAAGAGCAGTATAGCATTGCTGTAGTTAATGTTAACACATTAAAATGATTAAGAACAAAAAAATTAATTGACTTTAAAGGGGTCATATGACGCTTTTTTAAAGATCATTATTTGGTGTAACAGAATATGTTGACATGCTTTAATGTTCAAAAAACACATTATTTTTCAAATACTGTACATTATTGTAGGTCCTCTATGCCCCGCCTCTCTCAAACGCTTTGTTTTCTACAAAGTCCCTCCTTCCGACAAGCGCAGTCTGCTCTGATTGGCCAGCTGACCCAGTGCATTGTGATTGGCCGAACACTGCAAGCACACGTCGGAAATGTAACACCCCTTACCATAATCGCGATCGTCATCTT
>NW_015508097.1:10291-12544 GCF_001515645.1 Sinocyclocheilus grahami | reverse complement strand
ATTTCTCAATTTCAAATGATTCTCATTTTGAAAAACTGTCCAGCTGTTGACAAAAAACAGGCAGGCAATAACATGTATAAACAAACCCTAATAATGCTCAACCACCTGTCAGTGTGGCCTCTGACTTCATAGGTGACAAGGTGTTTTAGCACAACAATTTATATATTTTTTGTTATTATTTCAATATGGCCCATGTTATCAGTTCTCAATTAAGCATGTGTCTGACAAGTGTGTTTAAGCCCAACGGAGCTGTATCAAGGTCTCCCTGACCTGTGCTCATTGGTGCCATTACAGGGCAGAAATAACCCTATACCCAAACCTTTTAATAATAACATTTAATCAATCCTTACAATTTTTAACAAGTAAATGATGCTGTCAGGGCAAAAACTCAAACACTGCATATGGTCAAATGAAAATCATGATGAAAAAGACCTCTTGTTCAAGTAAAACTGCTATGTTAACTTACCAGATTATCCAAAGCTGACATCCAAAGGACGTACAAAGTAGAGGATGGTTTTATGCCATGATCTGCAATTGACCCAGCAGAAGTGCTGTCAACATCTTTTGAAGATGCAGCTTCCCTGACCTTAAAAACTTCACTGGCCATTTCATCTTGTCCAATAAAATCAAACAGGACCTGAAAATGCAAGACCCAAGATGGCAACTGTCAATTAAAACAAGGAAAATAAGGAACACAGACTAAATAAACCAATGACAAAACCCTTGGTTCGCCTTCACACAGAACTTCTTACCTGAATTGGCTCAGACATGATGAATTTCCTCTTGTTTACATATCCATTTGGATATTTTAATTTAAAAACCTCTCCATCTAGGGGTTCCACACGGGTAGCCATTCGCAATGGCCTAAAAAATCTTTCCCATCTTTCCTCAATGGCCTAAAAAAAATCTTTCACACTAGAAAAACACTTAAAAAAATAAATAAAAATGTAGTGGCAGCACCAACCTTTGTCCGCCTTTCTTCCAAAACCTCATAGCAGTGCCTCCTCCTGTCCTGTAAATACCAAAATACTTTTAAGACTAATTTTTGTTTTTCCTCAAATTAAACTTGGCAAGCATAGAAGGATTTTTTTTTAATTGCCTTTTCTTGGTCTGCCAACAAGGAAGCATTATATTCTTCGTCTTGCTGGGAACGTACTGCTCGCCATTCCTAAAGGGAATAAAGTAAAACCACAAGTCACAAATCATTAGTGGTTACAACCGACACAACTTAAATACTTCTCCACAACATCTAAACTAACTTCACTCACATCCAAATTTACAGATTCTGCAGTCTCTGCATCCAATGAGGTTTCATCCAGTGCTGCAGCAGAGTAGGATAGTTGGTATGAGTTCTGGTACATGGCAGGGGCTGGGGTCATTACCTGGGAGTAAACAAAAACTCTCAAACTCAGTGTGTAACAATAACAAAGAATACATCGGCTCACTGCACTGTAAATTTATTTGTACTGTCACCTAACATAAACTTGTGCGCTGTACAGAAACATCACAGTAAGATTTAAATGAAAGCAAAGAATGTGAACTAAAATTTAAACTTTTAAATTTACATTAAGGTTAAATTAAAAGCCAATTGTACTTGTCATATCATAAAGAAATGGCTCTTTCATTTGAATATTGTGCCTTTGTTTTGCAAAGACATACCTGCAAAACTTCAGCTCGTGGGACAATTTAGAGCCTGCTTTTGCCAACTGCTTTTTTAAAATCCCTCATAGAATTTACATGAACTTTTTGGATCTTGCGTCCTTTGCCTGCTCTTGCCAAATGGAAACCTATCAAGTTCAAACTCACATTTGGGTAGCACTGGCAGACAAAGTTATTTAATTCAGACAGAGTCCAATTTAGTGGAATTTTTGATCTTTGGGTTCCTGTCCCAGATGTTTCCTGCACTGGTCTACCTACAAAATTTAATGTACGTATTAACAACATAAAACAAACAAACAGAGCTCATCAATTGATCATACACTGTATGCAATACCTGAGGTTATGTAAAATGCAGATCACTATCAACAATAAAAACATTTGCTGCTACAGAGTTTTTCCTGCATTCAAAATATTTTTTGTCCTTTTTAATAGCTGACTGGTTTCAAATGCCGCATTAAGATTTGTAGACATTCACGGACATATCTGTTGAGTGCATGAACACAATGCCTTTGTGTACCTCATGCTGAATTTAAGTAATAAACAGCTTTCGTGATTATAATGCCACTGTCACAACAGTGATTATTTTTTATTTCA
>NW_015508097.1:8107-9234 GCF_001515645.1 Sinocyclocheilus grahami | reverse complement strand
GGATATTTGAATTTCAAAACCTCTCCATCTAGGGGTTCCACACGGATAGCCATTCGCTGACGTCTTTCCTCAATGGCCTAAAAAAAAACTTTCACACTAGAAAAACTTAAAAAAAAAAATAAAAAATGTAGTGGCAGCACCAACCTTTGTTCGCCTTTCTTCCAAAACCTCATAGCAGTGCCTCCTCCTGTCCTGTAAATACCAAAATATTTTTAAGACTCATTTTTGTTTTTCCTCAAATTAAACTTGGCAAGCATAGAAGGATTTTTTTTTAATGACCTTTTCTTGGTCTGCCAACAAGGAAGCATTATATTCTTCGTCTTGCTGGGAACGTACTGCTCGCCATTCCTAAAGGGAATAAAGTAAAACCACAAGTCACAAATCATTAGTGGTTACAACTGACACATCTTAAATACTTCTCCACAACATCTAAACTAACTTCACTCACATCCAAATTTACAGATTCTGCAGTCTCTGCATCCAATGAGGTTTCATCCAGTGCTGCAGCAGAGTAGGATAGTTGGTATGAGTTCTGGTACATGGCAGGGGCTGGTGTCATTACCTGGGAGTAGACAAAAACTCTCAAACTCAGTGTGTAACAATAACAAAGAATACATTGGCTCACTGCACTGTAAATTTATTTGTACTGTCACCTAACATAAACTTGTGCGCTGTACAGAAACATCACAGTAAGATTTAAATGAAAGCAAAGAATGTGAACTAAAATTTAAACTTTTAAATTTACATTAAGGTTAAATTAAAAGCCAATTGTACTTGTCATATCATAAAGAAATGGCTCTTTCATTTGAATATTGTGCCTTTGTTTTGCAAAGTCATACCTGCAAAACTTCAGCTCGTGGGACAATATAGAGTCTGCTTTTGCCAACTGCTTTTTTTAAATCCCTCATAGAATTTACATGAACTTTTTGGATCTTGCGTCCTTTGCCTGCTCTTGCCAAATGGAAACCTATCAAGTTCAAACTCACATTTGGGTAGCACTGGCAGACAAAGTTATTTAATTCAGACAGAGTCCAATTTAGTGGAATTTTTGATCTTTGGGTTCCTGTCCCAGATGTTTCCTGCACTGGTCTACCTACAAAATTGAATGTACATATTAACAACATAAA
>NW_015508097.1:0-1287 GCF_001515645.1 Sinocyclocheilus grahami | reverse complement strand
CGCTAAACTCTGGGAAAGTTTTCAGTCCAATGATCCAGTAAGCAAATGCATTCAAACAATCCGTCCAAAACAGCGCTAATATAAAGGAAACCAGGCTGATTACATCAGAGATTGCAGAGAGAACAGAGACTCGTTTTTGCGTATCAATACCACGAGTTTTCGTTTTCATTTGGCGTACTATTTATACGCACTTTCATGAGATTGGGTTGGACTGAACGGATTGTCAACACATCCCACCGTTGTATGGCCAGATGAGACGCAAACTACTTTTTCTCGATTTGATAATCTCGCTAGTAAAGTTTTGATGGATGAAGACTGCAATCAAGGTAAAGACGATTGCGGTGGCGTACAGGAGTCGTACAGTAAGCACGCCCGTGTCCGTTATAATAATGCGTGCATGAGTGCTTGATGCACTGATCGCACATTGTATTTATGCACAGGCACAGACATTTCGCGATTAATCACAGAAAAAGGATGTGATTAATTAGATAAACATTTTTAATCCATTGACAGCCCTAATATATATATATATATATATATATATATACACATACATACATACATACATACATATACATATATATATATAACATTATAATATATAACCCAATAATTTTTTCTTGCCCCTAAAATACATTCTGAAATATATTTTGGAATATGGTTGAAACTAAATATATTTTCAATTAAAAAAATATACATTTAATTGAGCTTTACAACATATACAGGTATTTGAAGTATATATATATATATATATATGCATATATATTTATTTCTTTTTTTGCTGCATGGGTCAAGTCACACATTTCACAGGAGAGTTGGAGAATACAGTGAAAAGGAAGGAAAGGAAGAATAACTCAATGCGCATTTTAATCATTGCTAATCAATTGGAGCAAAAATAACCGCTATAAAGCAGTAACTACAGAAAATGCTGATAATCCCCATCTATTATGCTAACAGAACTCTCCGCACAGCCCTGCTGAGGTAGATTGGAAGAGGGTAATTACCAACATTTAAACTGTGGAAATCTTTAGAGCTATCATCATAATCTTTGTTTATCATGAACAACATTTTATGTGCAAAATAATCACCCCAATTCCATTCGCTAATTAGGTCAATACATTGGATCCTTGGGGACAGTTCTAATCAGCCATCCTGCAGGCTGTTTGAGAAGATTAGCAAAGCTAATAGCTACATTACCTTCAGGCTAAAACCAAATTCACTGTGTTGATAAAGTGATAACTCAATATAAAATGTGGAACATATATAACATATATAACATATATATAT
>NW_015508096.1:41962-49346 GCF_001515645.1 Sinocyclocheilus grahami | reverse complement strand
GAACTTTTCCACGACATTCTAATTTATTGAGATGCATCTGTATAGCCTATTGTATCTAGATACTCATAGCGCTACCTTTATTATCTGCATCTGCATCTTCTCCTAGCCCTACGTTAAAATATGCCGTGAGCTTTGGAATTTTTTTTCAACAAATTTGACTTTCACCTTTATTTTATTATCTTTTCTCTTTCATATTTGACTTACACTTGCAGCGTCCATTCAAAGCAGACCGATGAATAGAGATGCACCGATTGCAATTTTCTTGGCCGATTCCGATTTCCGATTTTTTTGTTAGTGTGATCTGCGATACCGATTTTTGCCGATTCTGATTTTCTTTCTAAGAACTATATTTGACAGCATATACAAACAAAAATCAACTTTTCTTCAACGCAAAGTTTTATTTTCATAAAAAAACAAGTAAAAAGTCAGTAATAAAATAAGAACACAAAAAAATTGCAAACAACAGCACAAATAAATGCAATAGAATAAAGATAGCTATGAAACTACGTTTTTCAGGTTAAGTAAGTTTTTATTCAGGTAAGAAATACTACAGAAATTAAAGTAATCAAATGTAAAATAACACATCCAGTGTTATTTTACATTTGATTACTTTAATTTCTGTAGTCTTCATTGTAAAAATTAAATACAGATTAATGCTTACCATTAAGGTTATAAAACGTATTCAGTCAAGAGCAGAAAGTGATTTTCTTTGTCTTTTGTTCTTTGATT
Source organism: Sinocyclocheilus grahami (assembly GCF_001515645.1). Lineage (NCBI taxonomy): Eukaryota > Metazoa > Chordata > Actinopteri > Cypriniformes > Cyprinidae > Sinocyclocheilus > Sinocyclocheilus grahami. The sequence goes on along the minus strand of NW_015508096.1, from coordinate 48,617 downwards.
AATATGACAGACAGCAGTAGGAATATTGGACCGCGGTCCCTTTAAGAGTTTATCCACGGACCCAATAGAGAGCCTGTTTACACCTGGTCATTTCATGCGTTTTCGCTGATCGGATATCTATCTGATTTGTTAAAACGTTTCCATTTACACTTGACCACATAAATGTGTCGGCCCAAAACGGATATAAATCCGATCTTCAATTCCCGCGCTATATTTAAATTTAACGGAGTTCACGTCAACAAAATCAAAAGATAAGCGCTGCATTTGAATAATTATCAGCTCATTTCAAGATCAAAGACCGCAATAGGAGAGCGGGCGGCATAAGCACTGGAAAGATAAGTTTGTCCTCCTACTTTTAATGAAGATGATTGTGTGTTGACCGTCTGCGTCTTACTTTCAGTTTCATTCGCGGCAGTTTGCGCGTCGGCTTGCGGAAGAGATACTCAGCTACTCGTCCGTAGCGATGCGAGTTGCATTAGCGCAGTCTGACTTATGTCATATAGTATGGGATGATATTTATAACCACCCTGAGAAACTTTCAAAACACCCTCGGAGACAACATGGTACAGTAACCAACAATGCAATGGCTCATTTAGTTTAATTCATATTTATTTGTATAACGCATTTCACAACACATATTGTTTCAGAGCAGTTTTACAGAAAATGCTAGTTTTTCTGTTACAAAACCAGAATAGTCTTTATAGGAGTGGGTATCAGAAAGAACAGTTGAAGTCTAGTATAAATTATAGTATTTACAAATACCATATATTCATTTAAGCAAACTTTGTGTGCATTTTAAAGCAATGGAAATGTCATCATTTTGTATCTGTCCTCTATTCACAGGTGCTGGGTCATATAAAGTCTTGATAAGAGGCTAGATTTAAAAAAAATCATTACTGCACTCAAAGAATGACATGCACGTTTAATAATTAACATATAATGTAATTAAATTTAATGTTGGCAGCCCGTTTTCGCTCTTATCTCAGTGTTATTTACATTTTAAAATAGTTTATTGTTCGTTTCTGAAAAAGAGACACAAATAGAGACGGTCCCTATAAATTGAGCGTGAATAAGAAGCTAAGAAACGCGTTTTTAAGGAGGAACGGATAGCGTCAATAAGAAGCTGTGAATAAGAAGCTGAATTCAGCCTCGAGCACAGCCTCTGGTCGTAGAACCCGGGAAGAAATGGGATCATCTTTTACAGGTGAGAATGTATTGGTTTGTGTTTTCATATGTATTAAGCAAATATTACAGGTTTAAACTGTTGTAGCTTTTTTAAAACTAATTAAAAAATTATAGAATGCTGATTTATAAAAAAAAAAAACTTTTGTACAATTACCAAATAACCCAAATCTAATTCTCGGGTCATGTAACTGATGTTTTCATAAAAAAGTACTGAAAAGTACTACTACTACTACTAATTATTATTATTATTATTATAATTCAATCAATCAATCATAACAACACATTTATATGTGCATTACTTCCATCTTGTGGATGAATTATGTAGTGCAGCTATTAATGATTCTGAATCTAATTATACAATTATTCTGAATAATTAGACTATTTCACTTTTATCTTAAATCCAATAGCTATTAAAGTGTTTAAGTGTCATTATTTATCCAGACCATTTCTAATGTCTCCAATAAGACAAAAATGCCCTGAGATATGAATGCAACCCAACAGAGGTTCTTTCTGAGTCAGTGAGCGCTCCTCTGAGGAGAACAGCATCCTTTGTGTCGTGTACATAAACCATTTTAATCAATGTTTCTGCTTTTTTTAATTTATTATTAATCTGTGGTTCTCTGGTCTCCAAACAAATATGTGGCCAGGTCATGTTATTTGCTCTTTCTTTTTCGTGCTGATGAAAAAAAAGTTGGTTTGCAGACTATTTTTAAAACCTGTAAAAATGAAAGCTCATTTAAAATCAGATCATGAAAAAATACACTTTTGATTTCAGTATGAGTGAGCGTTTCTGACAGGTAAATATTAAGTAGGCTAATGTCCAAATAAGTAAAGTGATGATAATACTTTATATGGCATTTATTGTATATACAGTACCATGGTACACACAGTAAATGTTTTCCAGAGCTGGCTAGTAATGTAATCAGATTCCAAAAATCAAGTGCTCATAATTAGAGTATATTACATTTTAAAAATGCTCATAATCAGATTACAGTTACTTTTTATGGATTACATTATTACATATTATTCACACAATGGCAGTAAATCCTTCATAATTTATTGATTCTCCATAATTCATCTTTTCTCTCTCTCTCTCTCTAAAAATCCTACTTTGTGTCATACACTTAGTTTTGTCTATATTCACAATATAGAAAGGTCATGTGAATGTCATGTAAATCAGTTTTCAAACCATGTTTCTGAATTTGGGTGAAAAAAGCGCCTCTCAAGCAGTTAGACCATGTATGACACAAATAATAATGCAAGTTATTAAATACTGGTGATGTGTAGCTGTGAAACACTATAGCAGTCGTCATCATATCCAGAAGGACCTTAACTGTTGAACTGAGAAGTCTGACCTGAAAGAGTTTGGCTGTGGACAAAACAAATAACATATTTCTGTTTTTAGTGTTCAAATGATTTATTTGACATTTTTATGATTTAAATAATTGTTAGTTTTTTAATCAACTCACAAACCCACTGCAGTGTTTGCATTAAGCCCAGTTTAGGAAACCCTGAATTAATATAATTTTTAATGCATTTTATGATGATATCAAAATTTTTAAATATATTTTCTTTCTATTTGCTTTTTTATATCAATATAGTACGTTTAAAGGTAAGTTTAAAACAAGTTAGTAAATGTATAAATAAATACATTAAAAATAAATGTTGAAAAAATACAATTATACATAAATAATGAAATATAAGTAGAAATTCTCATTTATTTTTTCACATTTTATTTATTTATTTTCTTAGTATATTTATATACTCATTTATTTATTATTTTGGCAACTTTGGCATTCCACATAATAGAGGCTGTCCTGTAATACTTTCACTAGTGAGAAGTTCCTCATGCAGCAACACAGGGCAAGACCCTTGGCTGCTCCTCTACAATAAGAAGTGTTTTGCTGCCATCTGCTGGACAAATGCAGCATCGCAGTATTAAACGCACAAGATTACTGCTGTTATTTTATTCTCAAAGTTATACCTAATGAAAGTAGATAATATTTAATTTAATAAAAACTCATCAAAATAGCTTTAGAAACAATATAGTTTATACTATGGTGTAATCATATTTTATTGTTTTCTTAGTTAGAATAAAGAACAACTGAGTAAAGTCCATTAATTCATTACAATTAGTCATGAGAAATTGGTTCTAGTTAGTTTGTGTAAGTGTTTGAAGTGTTCAGACTTACAGAAGTCAGTCATCAGTGCTTGTATCTGCTGTGTTCAGGTTCAGGTTTGATGCTGAATATAAGCTGCAGTGTTTCTGTATCAATCTGCTTTAAGTTTAGTGTGACTTTATCTCCACACTGACTTATGACTGACACGAGTCTTAAAACTCATCAGCTCTGGTAGGTACATAATGAGGGTCAAGAGGTAATCTATTCTTAAAATGTGCTGAAATAATTGACATGTAATGTTACACTTTACTACATATTACAGTATGTTTGGTATGCACAACATATATTGAATGTTTGGTAATTGTCTCTCTCTCTCATGTGTAGACAGTGTGAGTGTGAGGTTGGTGAATGGCAGTAATCCCTGTGCTGGTCGAGTGGAGGTTTATAATGATGGTCAGTGGGGAACAGTGTGTCATGTTTGGTGGGAAATTGAAGATGCTGAAGTGGTGTGTAGAGAGCTGGACTGTGGGACGGCTGTAAAAGCAACACATGATGCTCACTTTGGAGAAGGATCAGGACCAATTTCAATGGCTTATGTAGAATGTAGTGGATCAGAGACTGCACTGAAAGACTGCAGTTCAGACAGCGAGGATGCACAGCAGGTCTGTAAACATAATGAAGATGCTGGTGTCGTCTGTTCAGGTAAACTGCTCCAAACCTCAGTCTGTTATTTCATCACTCTCTTTCATAATTCTCACTCAAGCAATAACACACTTATGCTGGTGTTTACAAACATCACTATCAATCTTATGAAACAGGCAGTCTGTTTAATTGTTTTGTTCATAATAATATATTCATTCTAATTCCTTATGATCTTAAAATAAACTATGATGAAGAGAATCACCATTAAATATGCAATGTCTTTTGTATATTCAGACAGTCTGATCTGACAAAACCGTTAACTGATTGTGTCTTTTTATTTAATATTTGTATTTTATAATAATAATAATAATAATAATTCTTATATAACTGCAATATAATAATATTATAATAATATTATTATATTAACTGGTTAGGGCTATATTTTTATATTTATTGTTATATATGCTTATTTCCCCTTTCAATTCGTGTATCGTTTTACCCAATTAACGTTCAGTATAATTATGCTAGTATTATTATGCTACCATATATTTGGCAAATACTGTAAACGCCTCACAATTATACCAATAAAGTTTTGACTTTATGATTGTATTTATGATCGTATGTGACGTGTTGTTTTTTTCATTTACAAATGAAACTATGCTAATGATTAATTCATCAACGAAAATGTATAATTACAGTCTATTAATTAGCCGAAATAAAATGAAATATATGTTCAATTCAACCTTTAAACTGCACTTCCATTAAAAATTCCCGTAGGCTCAGTCATATCATAATCAAAGCTTTATTGGTATGTCAGGCATTTACAGTAGGCTATCATTTACAAAACTGTTCAGAACGTAAAGAGACCGAAATGAAGGGAAAATAAATCAAATACATTGTCAGTAAAGAACTTTGGTGAGAAAATCAACATCTGGGCAGATTTTTTAGTTATTAGTGATCAAAAATGTGCATGTACAATCACTGTTTTTCTGTCTCTCAATATCAGGACGCGGGTCCATCAGGCTGGTGGGTTCTGGGGGAGACTGTGCAGGGAGGCTGGAGGTTTTTCACAGCGGCTCATGGGGGACAGTGTGTGATGACTTCTGGGATATTAAAGATGCTCATGTGGTGTGCAGACAGCTGCAGTGTGGAGTGGCCCTCAGTAACCAGCAGGTACCAGCCTGGTTTGGTCCTGGTTCTGGACCCATATGGCTGGATGAGGTGGAGTGTGAGGGGAATGAGACGTCCCTGTGGAGCTGCTCTTCTCCAGGCTGGGGAAAACATGACTGTAAACACAAGGAGGATGTAGGAGTCGTGTGCTCAGGTAAACAATAATGTAAATAATTATTTTATTTAAAGTTTTCTAAACTACTCACTCGTCCACACCGGAACATAACACTACTGAATCTACAGCACAAAACATGCAGCGTGACCAATCTAACCAGATTCCCAAACTAAACTCTAATCAGTCGGTTATTTTTAGTGAATCACAGACATACAGTTTACAGCTAACTTTGAGATTTAAATCAGTGTAGTTACAGACTGGATGTTCAAATGACAAAGTGCAGCTAAAGATATGCATTTTGCATTTGGTCAGTATTAGTATTTTATATATATTAATGAATTAAGTATTTTTGTTTGTTTGTTCAGTGTTGTTTTTTTTGTATAAATTAATGGAACTATTAATGAACTGTAATCGTTAGGATTAATCAGAATCATTGAAGCCTGTATAATTCAAATCCCTAATTAAAACACTGTCATTCTGTGAGAGTTGAGGTTGATTCTCATCCTTTTCCATCTAGAGTTTAAAGAGATCAGGTTAACTGAGGGCTGTGAAGGGAATGTGGAGGTTTTCTACAATGGATCCTGGGGTAATGTGTGTTACAACCAGATGGACAGAGACACAGCGAGTCTGATCTGTCAAGAGCTGAACTGTGGAAGATCTGGCAGTGAACCCATTTATTCAGAGGGACTGAAGTCTCATAATTGGCTTGATAAACTTAATTGTCGACGACATGATTCCACTTTATGGCAGTGTCCGTCTTCACCCTGGGGACAGAATGACTGTGATAATGAAGTCGCCAAAATCACCTGCTCAAGTGAGATGATATTAACTGATTTAAGATGGTTTGAAATTGTCATGTTTTGTTTGTTTAAATATGATTATTTTTTAGTCTTAATTATTTTGTTCTATTCAGTAGTAAATTAAATTTTAACATGTTTTATTCTCAGAGGATCAGACACACGAGTCTCCTCAGAGTTTTCTGACATGTTCTACCTCACCATCACAATACAAGAGACAGTGTTCAAGTAAGTTTATTATGATTTCATTTATTATCACAACTTTGTTGTGAATGTTGCTGTTGTGAATGTTGCTGGTCAGTGCTGGTTGATGTGTGTGTTTTAGATCATGTTCCTCTCAGACTGAGTGGAGGGGAGGGCCGGTGCTCTGGGAGGCTGGAGGTGTATCATAACGCTGTGTGGGGCTCAGTCTGTGATGATCAGTGGGACATCAGCGATGCTCAGGTGGTCTGCAGGCAGCTGGGTTGTGGAGCAGCACTGAGGGCTGATGGGAATTCAGTATTTGGTGCTGGTAAAGGTGTCGTGTGGCTGAACAGAGTCGAGTGCAGAGGGAATGAGATTCAACTGTGGGACTGTCCTCACTCCCTGAAAAACCACACTGACTGCTCCCACAAAGAGCACGCTGG
>NW_015508096.1:40957-41648 GCF_001515645.1 Sinocyclocheilus grahami | reverse complement strand
CTTCACTCAGAGGGGTGAGACATGAGCCATCAATCTAATTTAATAGCATTAATAAGAGTCTGTCAGACAGCTGATGTTCATCTATTATTAGTCCTGTTAAACCTCCTGCTTCAAACCACAGAATTCCTGACAGAAAAGCACAGAGCTGCAGGTGCATGTTTATATATGTGTGTGAGTTTGTGTCTCGTCCTGTGAGTATTTTTAGATTGTCATAAGGAGGCGTTCATATATTTTTAAGTGTAGGTGCAGGTGTGTGTGTGTGTGTGTGTGTGTGTGTGTATTTCTGGAAGGCAGTGAGGAATGGGTTCATGCGAGGATACTTGTGTGTTTGTTAATAGGCCTAACAAAAAAGGAATCTGCCTATAATACTTTTAAATGTGAATAATTAATATTTGTGCTGTGTTGTATACTTTATGATTAAGGAAATGAGGATTCAGTCTGTTTGTAATGATGAACATGTTTCTGACTGCTCTGCTCTTCTTTAACAGGGAGTCTCATCTCTGAAGAACTGCATTCTGGGTATGAAGATGCTGATGAGCTTCTCTCAGGTTAGAGAGCTGAAGCACACATTCACTCCACATTCACTCAAATCATTTTTAAAGAATGCACCTGGATAAATAAATAAATAAATTCTGTTACACATTTGATCAATGACTTAATACTATTCAAATACTGCTGCTCAATTATATAT
>NW_015508096.1:39613-40783 GCF_001515645.1 Sinocyclocheilus grahami | reverse complement strand
TGTGTTGATGCAGAAGAGATGCTGAAGGAAATCACACCGGGATACTATGATGACGTCATCACTGATGGACTGAAAGCAGATCGTGAGACAGGTGTCCCTCTCTTACTCTACAACAGCATATAATACACTTTTAAATTAAAATATTACAGTATGTTTAAGATAGATATTTCACATTTGTTCTGAATGTAATGAATGTGTGTCTGTGATGAATGTGTGAATTTGTAGAAGACACACCTGAGAGCTATGATGATGTCATGACGAGCGGACAGAACGCTGATTTCAAAAAAGGTTTTACTTTTTAGCAACTTTTAAAAAATATTCCTCTAAAATCAAGATTGTTAGATAATACTTTAAATTACTGTCTTAATGGGGTTTTATTTGGCTTATATTTAATTTTATATATATTTTATATTTTCATATTTTTATGTGCAGTGGACGCACCAGAGAATTATGATGATGTCATCATTAATAGGGTAACAGGTGAGATGCACAGAACTACTTTGTTTTTTTTATATCACCCTTCGCATGTTTGCATTATTATTAATGTGCTGGAGAAAGCTGGCTGAGATCAGGATCTAATTGCAGGAGTTTAATAGAAGTAAACAACAGAACAAACAGGAAAATGAGAAACAAAAAACACAAGGAAGAGAAACACGAGCAAAACAAGCACAAATACATTCAACAACCGACAAAGCACAAAGGAAACATAAGGGCTATTTGTACACAGGAGAACAGAAGTGATCAATGAGTTGCTATGGGAACTAACAAGTAGATGGGTGTGGTCAAGTGAGTGACTGTAGCAACTAATGAGGTTAACTATGGAGACAAACAAGGCACACAGCAGACAGGGGCAGAAAACATGTAACAAGAATCAGGCCCTGTCCACTCGAACATGGGTATTTTTTAAAACCACAGCTTTTTCTGTGGTTTGTCCGTTCATCTACACACAAATGCAGTATCAGATCACTGAAAACTCCTGCCAGGCTGAAGATTTCCAGAAACTCTGGTTGCAGTGTTGTCATGTAGCCGATGAAACCAGAGATTTTGGCTTGTGGCATCGGAGCGCACACTTTTTTCAGGCTTCTGATTGGCCAACATGGCTTTTTACGGTTAGGATTATATTGCCACCTGTTGGTTTGAAATGCTCTTGGCAGCGCTTCATAGTGTGTT
>NW_015508096.1:36838-38885 GCF_001515645.1 Sinocyclocheilus grahami | reverse complement strand
ACAACAACAACAATAATAATAATAATAATTATTATTATTATTATCTTATGTCATAAGATGTGTTTTTAACCAGTAAATAAATATCCATATCACTTGTCTGCTGGGCAATTTAGTAAAGTCATCAAGTTTACATCTCAGTCCTTTACTGCCACCCAAAGAAATAGATCTGTATTGCAGTATTAAACAAAATTGCAGCTGCAAACTTGGTCTAGTATTCCTGTATGATGAACTGTGTATGGTCATAGATATACTTTATCTTTTTTAATGACCTATTAATATACTATGTACTAATATATACTGTGTACCTGACAAGCATTGCTAAAATATACTTCTGAATAACAGTAATTCAAACAAATTTTAAAAAGTACATGAGATTTTATAACTAACATGAACTCAAAGCTATACATTTATTTATGTTACTTTTGTTTATGTTCACTTAAATTAAAAGTTGTTATATATTTTAAAGCTTATTAAATGTTGAAAATAATAGCTTTCAATTATACTGTAATGTTGAATGGCTATAATTAATGGCTATAATTGAGGGGAAATGCATTCAATAGAGACATCAGTGCAGCAATATTGGTACACTGGTCTTTATTAATGATAGTTTACTTAGTAAAAACTCATATTTAACTTTATTAAACTCATTTAAAATATTTAATCTTTGTTGTTTCTACATTAGTTTGGAGATTCAATGTGAAATTTTTAACAATATAAAAGTATTATATTATTATGCAATTAATTGTGATTAATTACAGCATTTTTCCCCCCGATTGACACTATTATGACAATGTGTACAAAACAGGAATGAATGGCTCAATAATTGCTGAATAAGCTTATAAACGGTCATTTCGTGCACGAGTTCTGTTAAGCCGTCATGAAGAGTTCGCTCTCCAAACCATTTCTCATTACGCTCTCTGAGCAGTGAAAGCAGATTCCGTTTCAAAATAAAAGTCCCCCATAAACAACGGAAACAATGCGATCCTTAGACAATTTTTAACATGCAAAATATATCAAAGGCAACACAAAACAAATAGAGAAATTAAGGATAACTCTTATTAAAGTCTGTTACACTCCCACCAAATTATCAATGTTTCTCAAACATGACTAATTTTCACTTATAACATTTGTGTGAAAGGGTGACGGTAGCACTAAGAATGCTCCGTACAGTTTTTATTTGCCGCTCCCATACACCCCCTGCATGGCTGGAATGAGGTGCATTCAGAACAAAGTCACACTGTTTTTCTGCCAGAAAAGTAGTGAGCCTTTCTGGATAAAGTTCCTGCAGTGCTGAGTTAAAAAACTATAAAATTGGTACCTTGGTCACATCTTATTTGTCGTACTGTACCTCGAATTGCAATAAAGCACCTGTTAATAAAGGCATCTGTAGACATATCTTCTAACATTTCTATATGAATAGCTCTTGAACACAGGCATGTTAGAAGCAGACCGTATCTTTTGTGATGTTTTCTTCCTTCTTTAGTTATGAAAGGACCAGCAAGCAGTCCATACCGCAATACATAAAAGGTGGAGAAGGCTCTACACGTTCTGAGGGAAGATCACTCATCCTCTGTCCTTCAGCAGATCTTCTCAGCCTTCTGCAAGTTACACAGTTGCAAATGTAAGATGTGACAGCTCTATTTATTCCAGGTATCCAATAGCCACACGATCTGATTTCATTAATTGTGAAACCTTTACCTTGATGCTTTACACTTTCATGACAGTGTGCAATTATCAGCTTTGTTACATGATGCTCTTTAGGAAGGATCAGTGGATGCTTAAATGAATGAGTGTATGATGAGTGACTTAGACTACCTCCCACCTTGATCATACCATCCTTGTCTATGAAGGCATCTATTGACTACAAATGTGTGAAAACGACGGGCATCATTATTTATGTAACCCAGAACCACTTTTGAGTCGGTCCAAAATAATTTGTTGACATTGGCGAGGTTAAGTTCTTTTCTGAGCATATTGCTCATTCTGACTGATACCACAGCTGTAATCTAGGTATTGTAATAATCTTTGAAGGAGAAACCCGGGCTTT
>NW_015508096.1:28396-29300 GCF_001515645.1 Sinocyclocheilus grahami | reverse complement strand
AGATTCAGTGCAGAGGAAATGAATCTCAGATTCACCTCTGTCCAAGAGTATCTTCAAAGGAGCACAACTGTTCCCATGACAATGATGTGGGGCTGATCTGTTCTGGTTGTGTATAAATATTTAACTTCTCTTTAGTTAAATTATGTACATAGACCTACAAAATACTCGGTTATCTTGACTAGTTTTTTATTTTAATTAAGCTGTCAATTGTTTTCACAGGTTACACAGATCTCAGGCTGGTAAACAGTTCAGACTCTTGTTCTGGAAGAGTGGAGCTTCGGTATCTCGGTAAATGGGGCACAGTGTGTGATGCAGGCTGGGATATGAGAGCTGCCAGTGTCCTCTGTAGACAGCTGAATTGTGGGATTGCTGTGTCTGTTGTGGGATCAGACTGGTTTGGAGAGGGAAGTGATGAAATCTGGGCTGATGTGTTTGATTGTGATGGAAATGAAACAAAACTCTCAGAATGTTCCATCTCTTCATGGAGTCGAGCTGAATGTTCTCACAGACGAGATGTTGGAGTCATCTGCTCTGGTGAGCACATTCACACCATAATGTAAAGTCATTGGTGTCAGGGTATATTTTAGATAAATAATGAATGACAAATAAATACTCTCTCCAGAGAGTGAAGCTCATCAGGGGAACTGCAGCTCTTCACAAACTCTCAACTGCAGCTCCACACAACAGTTGTCAGTCAACCTGGGTGAGCAGAACAACGTCATGACAACATAAAGCTGATTCTTCAGTTGTTAGTGATCAATAATGTTTTTTTCTTTCTCTGAATATCAGGTCGTGAGTCCATCAGGCTGGTGGGTTCTGGGGGAGACTGTGCAGGGAGGCTGGAGGTTTTTCACAGCGGCTCATGGGGGACAGTGTGTGATGACTCCTGGGATATTAAAGATGC
>NW_015508096.1:25178-27704 GCF_001515645.1 Sinocyclocheilus grahami | reverse complement strand
CACAAACTCTCAACTGCAGCTCCACACAACAGCTGTCAATCACCTGCCTTGGTGAGAAGAACAACATCTGGACAGATTCTTCAGTTGTTCATGATCAATAATGTGTTTTTCTTTCTCTGAATATCAGGTCGCGGGTCCATCAGGCTGGTGGGTTCTGGGGGAGACTGTGCCGGGAGGCTGGAGGTTTTTCACAGCGGCTCATGGGGGACAGTGTGTGATGACTCCTGGGATATTAAAGATGCTCATGTGGTGTGCAGACAGCTGCAGTGTGGAGTGGCCCTCAGTAACCAGCAGGTACCAGCCTGGTTTGGTCCTGGTTCTGGACCCATATGGCTGGATGAGGTGGAGTGTGAGGGGAATGAGACGTCCCTGTGGAGCTGCTCTTCTCCAGGCTGGGGAAAACATGACTGTCAACACAAGGAGGACGTAGGAGTTGTGTGCTCAGGTAAACATAAATATAAACAATAACATTTCAGTAATGTTTGTGACTGATAATGACCAATATCCTGTGTAATTACATTATATATGGTAACTATATATAGTAACAGTGTGGTTTGGAACTGAGAACCAGTTTTTATTCAGTAATTTTTATTCAATAATTTATTTTACTAAATAATATATATATTTAATAAATAAATAAAATAAACATGTTTTCCAGTGTTAATGTAACAAATGCTAATGCAATACTGTACTACTAGAGAATGCTTTGAACTGCTTAATCATCTGCAGTGCAACACAATACTGAATCTCCAGCATGAAACACCTTGTGTGACCAATGTAGTCCGATTCCTAAATAAATGACTACTTTTTTTCTTTCTTTTCTGAATCTAAAACATGCAGCTTACAACTATCTTTGAAACCTAATTTAATTTTACTAACTGGATGTTAGTAAGACAAAATGTAGATAAAGACACACATTATGCATTTGGTTAGTATTATTTAATAAATATTAATGAAGGAATTGTTGTTATTTATTTATTTGTTGGCTTTATATATAGTTTAGGTCAATTATTGGATTCCATTTATGTGTTTTGGTTTGCATGAAGTGTTTTTGCTCCATTTTTAACTGCATTAATTTCTGTGTTAATTGACCATTAGAATAAAATGTATTTTTAATAATTGTTTTACATTTTATATAGAAATTAATCATCTACAAGAGATGGAATCTGGTCTGTTTTGATCATGAACATCATTGTTGTTTTTTTTTAAGAATTTCTTTTTGAAATGATCTCACCATTTGCCAGTGTAATAGCATTATTTTTTTCCAAATATTTCCAATAAGAGAATTGCTAAATGGTTGAGTCTCATCCTTTTCCATCTAGAGTTTAAAGAGATCAGGTTAACTGAGGGCTGTGAAGGGAATGTGGAGGTTTTCTACAATGGATCCTGGGGTAATGTGTGTTACAACCAGATGGACAGAGACACAGCGAGCCTGATCTGTCAAGAGCTGAACTGTGGAAGATCTGGCAGTGAACCCAGTAATTCAGTGGGACTGAAGCCTCATAATTGGCTTGATTTTTTAAAATGTCGACGACATGACTCCACTTTATGGCAGTGTCCATCTTCACCTTGGGGACAGAATGACTGTGGTAATGAAGTGGCCAAAATCACCTGCTCAGGTAAGATTATATATTTAACTGATTTAAGATGGCTTTAAGAGGTCATGTTTGTTATTTATGATGTTTGTTCTGTTAACTGATGTTTTGAAATTTTAAAATGTTAACATGCAATCTCAGAGAAAGAGATTCTTGAGTCTCCTCAGAGTCGTTTGACATGTTCAACTTCACCATCTCCTCACCAGAGACAATGTACAAGTAAGTTTATGTTATTATGACTATTATGTTATGCTTACGTTTTCTTTATTAATCTTAAATTTTTTATATGTGTACTAAATTATTTTTATTCCACATTCAAAATTAATCACAACTTTAAAGACCTTTAGCTTCAGTTTATGTGTTTTGTGGTAAATGCTGTGCTGAAGCTGGTCAGTGCTGGTTGATGTATGTGCTTTAGATCATGTTGCTCTCAGACTGAGTGGAGGGGAGGGCCGGTGCTCTGGGAGGCTGGAGGTGTATCATAACGCTGTGTGGGGCTCAGTCTGTGATGATCAGTGGGACATCAGCGATGCTCAGGTGGTCTGCAGGCAGCTGGGTTGTGGAGCAGCACTGAGGGCTGATGGGAATTCAGTCTTTGGTGCTGGTGAAGGTGTTGTGTGGCTGAACAGAGTCGAGTGCAGAGGGAATGAGATTCACCTGTGGGACTGTCCTCTCTCCCTGAAAAACCACACTGACTGCTCCCACAAAGAGCACGCTGGACTCACCTGTGCAGGTCACAGAATTTTGTTTAGATCGTTTTAGTGATTTGTGTATTTAAATCAATCAGTTGCATGATTGATAATGTGTTTGTTCTGACAGATTTGCCAGATTTGCCAGATTTGTCAGTGTACACTACTCCTGCCACAACTTCATCAGCTTCTCCTCCAGTGCGCTCAACATCAGTCTCTCCTCCACAAACTCCTCCAGCAGC
>NW_015508096.1:24854-25074 GCF_001515645.1 Sinocyclocheilus grahami | reverse complement strand
GGTAGGAGAGATCCAGAGACTTTCATATTGTGTCTTATTCAGTGTGTGATCAGTGTCGTGTTGTGAACTGACAGCAGGTTTGTCTGCCTACACTCACAGCCCTCTCTAAGAGGAGACACAGGACGACGACTGAGGCCGTTTATGAGGAGATTCAGCACAGACACAATCACTTCACTCAGAGGGGTGAGACATGAGCCATCAATTTCATTTAATAAAATTA
>NW_015508096.1:19908-21638 GCF_001515645.1 Sinocyclocheilus grahami | reverse complement strand
GTCTACACTCACAGCTCTCTCTAAGAGGAGACACAGGACGACGACTGAGGCCGTTTATGAGGAGATTCAGCACAGACACAATCACTTCACTCAGAGGGGGGAGACATGAGCCATCAATTTCATTTAATAAAATTATAAGAGTCTGTCAGACAGATGATGTTCATCTATTATTAGTCCTGTTAAACCTCCTGCTTCAAACCACAGAATTCCTGACAGAAAACCACAGTGCTGCAGGTGCATGTGTGTGTGTGTGTGTGTGTGTGTGTGTGTGTGTGTGTGTCTCTCTTCCTGTGAGTATTTTTAGAGCGACATAAGCAGGGGCTCATAAGATTGCACATGTACAGTAGGTGCAGGTGTGTCTGTGAGTAGGTGTTTGTTTCTTCCTGTGTGTATTTCTGGAAGGCAGTGAGGAATGGGTTCATGTGTGTTTGCTAATAGGCCTAAACACCATAAGAATTTATGTCTTGAATGCTTTAAATAATAAAGAAACTGTTTTAAGTAATAAAGTAATTTGTTGTGTTGTCACGAACACAATGATTTATGATGCAAAGGAAATGAGGATTCAGTCTGTTTGTAATGATGAACATGTTTCTGACTGCTCTGCTCTTCTTTAACAGGGAGTCTCATCTCTGAAGAACTGCATTCTGGGTATGAAGATGCTGATGAGCTTCTCTCAGGTTAGAGAGCTGAAGCACATTGTGACGAGTGGGAACGGAGCGAGGCCGATGGAGTAATTGATAGTGAGCGACACCTGCACCACTCACCGGTCTCGAGTCCCAAGGAGGAGCTCCGGAAGGATAAAAGGAGGAGCTACGACAGTGAAAGACGAGAGAGGACCAGGCCTGGATTTTATTTTGTGTCGCTCATTATCAATTACTCCACCGGCCTCACTCCGTTCCCACGGCTCTCGGCCCCGCCCCCACTCGTCACACACATATTCACTCCACATTACACTCAAATCCTTTTTAAATAAATCACCTAAATAAATAAGTGTAATTATCAAATTCTATTACATATTTGATCAATGACTTAATACTATTCAAATACTGCTGCTCAATTATATATGAACAGTTTTCTCTCCTTTTTCAGCAAAAGAGTTCAAGACTGCATATTATGATGATGTCACCAATGTCAGTGGCCTAAAAGGTCAGAGACTTTTCTAATTGATCACATGATTCATTACCAAATATTTAATAAATTCTCATGATCTGCAACAAGAAGATATTTTGGCTTTTGTATCCAAACATGTTGTGTGTTGATGCAGAAGAGATGCTGAAGGAAATCACACCGGGATACTATGATGACGTCATCACTGATGGACTGAAAGCAGATCGTGAGACAGGTGTCCCTCTCTTACTCTACAACAGCATATAATACACTTTTAAATTAAAATATTACAGTATGTTTAAGATAGATATTTCAGATTTGTTCTGAATGTAATGAATGTGTGTCTGTGATGAATGTGTGAATTTGTAGAAGACACACCTGAGAGCTATGATGATGTCATGACGAGCGGACAGAACGCTGATATCAAAAAAGGTGTTTTACTTTTTAGCAACTTTTAAAAAATATTCCTCTAAAATCAAGATTGTTAGATAATACTGCTTTGCTTATATTTTATTTTTTTATATTATATTTTGAGTCATATTTTTATGTGCAGTGGACGCACCAGAGAATTATGATGATGTCATCATTAATAGGGTAACAGGTGAGATGCACAGAACTACTTT
>NW_015508096.1:14916-18832 GCF_001515645.1 Sinocyclocheilus grahami | reverse complement strand
GGCTGGCGCGTGTCTGTGTGTGTGTGTGTGTGTGTGTGTGTGTGTGTGTGTGTGTGTGTGTGTGTGTGTGTGTCTCTCTTCCTGTGAGTATTTTTAGAGCGACATAAGCAGGGGCTCATAAGATTGCACATGTACAGTAGGTGCAGGTGTGTCTGTGAGTAGGTGTTTGTTTCTTCCTGTGTGTATTTCTGGAAGGCAGTGAGGAATGGGTTCATGTGTGTTTGCTAATAGGCCTAAACACCATAAGAATTTATGTCTTGAATGCTTTAAATAATAAAGAAACTGTTTTAAGTAATAAAGTAATTTGTTGTGTTGTCACGAACACAATGATTTATGATGCAAAGGAAATGAGGATTCAGTCTGTTTGTAATGATGAACATGTTTCTGACTGCTCTGCTCTTCTTTAACAGGGAGTCTCATCTCTGAAGAACTGCATTCTGGGTATGAAGATGCTGATGAGCTTCT
Source organism: Sinocyclocheilus grahami (assembly GCF_001515645.1). Taxonomy (NCBI): domain Eukaryota; kingdom Metazoa; phylum Chordata; class Actinopteri; order Cypriniformes; family Cyprinidae; genus Sinocyclocheilus; species Sinocyclocheilus grahami. The sequence continues at coordinate 18,367 of NW_015508096.1, read as the reverse complement.
CTCAGGTTAGAGAGCTGAAGCACATTGTGACGAGTGGGAACGGAGCGAGGCCGATGGAGTAATTGATAGTGAGCGACACCTGCACCACTCACCGGTCTCGAGTCCCAAGGAGGAGCTCCGGAAGGATAAAAGGAGGAGCTACGACAGTGAAAGACGAGAGAGGACCAGGCCTGGATTTTATTTTGTGTCGCTCATTATCAATTACTCCACCGGCCTCACTCCGTTCCCACGGCTCTCGGCCCCGCCCCCACTCGTCACACACATATTCACTCCACATTACACTCAAATCCTTTTTAAATAAATCACCTAAATAAATAAGTGTAATTATCAAATTCTATTACATATTTGATCAATGACTTAATACTATTCAAATACTGCTGCTCAATTATATATGAACAGTCTCTTAATGATCACATTGTCTCCTATCATGGTGGTTAGTTTGAGTTTCACTGGATGACTGGCCACTTGCAGTGCATTACTAATTTCTTCGTCAATGAAAGTAGTGTCACTCTGTGTGTCTAGCAAAGCATACACAAGCTGTTCATTGGAAGGATTTTTAACCGACGACACCCATACAGGTACGATCATAGATGTAATGACTGACTGACCTTCGCTTGTGATATTAAGTGACATGGCATTAGTAGTTTCACTTTCAAGTGGATGCACATTGCTTACCATGGACAGTGGTCGTTCTCTATTTCTGTCCTTGTCATAGCTGTAATCATGAAGACATGTGGGATGTCGCAATTTGCATACATCACATGTGTGTCGACGACGACACTCCTTAGCACAGTGACCTGGTTTTAGACACCCGTAACAGAGTTTGTTATCTTTGACATAGGTCCTTCTGTCTTTCAGAGACTTTTCCATGAATTGTGGGCACTTAAGAAGCTGATGATTGTCATCTTGACACAACATGCACTGTGCTTTTAACTGTTCTTTAACTGTTGTTTGTCTGTCATTGTTTCCACTTGTTTGAGTCTTAAACACAATTGCTCTGTTTCTTTTGGTTTCCTTTGAGACTCTTCTTTCTTGAGGTGACTCGTAAGAATGAAGAGCATGTAAAGACGTGATGGGATTGCACATGATTTCTGCCTCTGTTGACATGAAATTGACAAAGTCATATAAATTTGGAAACTCTTTGCCATCCATGAGGGCTGTTGTGACCTGGCGGTTCCATCTGGAAGCTGCCCAGTCAGGAAGTTTCTGTACCAGCTTCAGGTTCTCTTCACAGCCGTTTAATATTTCCAGACCTTTAACATGAGGTACGGCTTGCAAGCAGGCATTTAAGAAGTCTGAAAATGTTATCAGACCTTCTGCATCTTTGGACTGTATTTTAGGCCACTTAGACAGCTTTTCCCGAAACGCCCTTTGAATAACAAAGGGCTGGCAGTATCTTTGGTTAAGCTTGTCCCAAGCGTCTTTGTAGGCTTCTTCATCATTTCGATAAAAAGTGCCCTCAAGATATTTGTGTGCTGAGCCACTCACATACTTTTTAAAATAATAGTTTATCAGCTACTGAGATGCCCTTTCTATCTATTAATGACATATATTATGCTTTCCAGTCTACAAACTGAATAGGGTCTCCGTTGAACACTGTAGGCTCAGGTACGGATAACCTGTTTATGGCTATGCTGTCCAGAACTGCTTGAGCAAGATGGGACACTTCACTGAGAGATGTTGACTGGACAACATTGCAATGCTGATGTAGCATTTCGTTTCTCTGCCCTTGATGATCATTCTGTATTGAGACTTCTTGTCTCTTGTTTTATTTCTTCATCATAGGATTTTATTCTGACTTGAGCAACCTCTATATCTTTCTCTACCTGCAGTCGTTCTAATTCAAACTTTTGAGTTTCTAGCTGTCTTCTGAGTTGCTCTTCTAAGGTTCTTATTTTTTCCTTTTGTTGCCTTTCTGTTTGCATCATTTTGTATTCAGCCTCTTTTGCGGCCAGCTCTGCCGCAGCATCTTCACGTTTGCTTGCTGTACAAGAGGATCCAGAATGGCTGCTGACACTCCTTTTTGAAGCACTGGAACCATATATAGAGCGAGCATAACTATGTGCTAAAAGTTCACGCAGCCGGCCCCTTTCTCTTTCTGCATCAAACACTCCATCTACAGTTACCAGTCTTTCAAGCACTATTTTGACAATATCATTGGTCACAGCTTCACATGCATCAATTTTACGTCTTAAATCTGCAGCAGGTGTAACATGTTCCCTTGTGTAAGTGAAGAGTTTCAGAATACAATTATTTTTGTCCTCAAGAGAGTCTGCAATTTCAGCCAGCTGTTTATCAGTTATGTCTGTTTTTAAGTTCTGTCTTGGTTTAAGAGCTTCTAACCTCCATTGCTCATACAAAGTGGTTAACCTTTTTTCTTTCTTACAACATTCATCTTTCTGATAAGCAAGCATTCTCTCCGTGGGCATATGTGGACGTTCTGAGCGTCGAGGGAGCTCTGCTCTATCTTGCACATGACACTGAAGTTCTGAAGTATTTTTATCTTTAAATTTAACTGCTCCTTCTATATCCTTTTCACCTTCTGTTCCGTCTGAAGCAGGCTTTCAGATTCTTGTTCATCCATATCCATTTCCATAGTGAACTCATTGACTACAGCGTCTCAGCTCTGTAGACCATCACGCTGATTCAGACGTGCAGCAATCCGTTAATGACCGTCACGTTGCCATCTTGAGCATGCACGTGCATCGGGGGATCTGAACCAACAAAAGTGAAGCTTTTACTGTAGCGGACCCCGTCCGAATGATGGCCGAAACTTTAATGATGATTTGAAGTTTTATTACTTGTCCGTTTAGTTTAGAAATCACCGAAAGAGCTGAATGAAGCGATACAAAAATGTGCATTAACATTATTAGACATATTCAGCGATTTTCACAAATACTTGTTTTTAACTAACAGTATACAAATACACAAACCTTATGGGGGGGTGCACATTCCATTTCAAAATAAAAGTCCCCCATAAACAACGGAAATAATGCACCTTAGACAATTTTTAACATTCAAAATATATCAAAGGCAACACAAAACAAATAGAGAAATTAAGGATAACTTTTATTAAAGTCTGTTACACTTTGCAAAACACAATGTATTTCACTGCCAAAACTTTTGGCCATGACTGTAGTGGTTGAAGGGGTCATAGGATGCTACATGTACTTTTACAAGTTGTTTGAACTGAAATGTGTGTTGGCAGTGTGTGTACACAACCACCCTATAATGATAAAAATCCACCCAGTGTTTAAAAAAAAAAAATCTGGTTAAATATTTTCCCCGTTCTCAAATCGAGCTGATCTCAGATGCCTGTCTGTGTGACGTCACACAGACAGGCCCCTCCCATGATAGTTTGATTGACAGTAGCGTTTCAGCACAGACTGGCCTGGTGTCTTACCTTAGACCTGCCCTGAGTGAGCTGTCATCAGTCCGCCATTGTTTCGCC
>NW_015508096.1:13480-14599 GCF_001515645.1 Sinocyclocheilus grahami | reverse complement strand
GTAAAAAAGGTGTTTTTTACACTACCATTGAGAAATTTTAACCAAACTATGTTACAGACTTTTCATTAAGACCCTAAAGAATCATATCAACTTGTGGAAAATGGGCATCCTATGACCCCTATGATAATCAGAGCCAGTTAACAAGAGTGGATGAGCTTTGTCAAGGGCAGAATAGGCAGTCCTCTGAGATGGCTGTACTTGTAGGGCTTTGATGGGGTAAGTATGTTCTATCAGTCCTAGCTGATGGGCGTTGTGATTTTGCCAAGTAAGACATGTTCCTGGACCAACATCTTTTGTTGATCCTGGATCAACATTACTGTCCAAAAATACAGCCTAAACCCAATCCCTACCCCTAAACCTAACCTTACCCATAATTTATTCCTAAAATCAGCGGGAAATGATAGCTGATTAACAAGGGCGTAGAAGGAATCTTGATTGTAAGCCTAAAACTGACATTTCCTGAAAAGTTATCTCTCAATTCTGATTGGTTGATTGGAATGATGTTCCTGGATCAACAAGGATGTTAATTCAGGAACATGTTGTACTTGGTCAAATCACGCTCACCCTAGCTGATCTGCTGTGAATAATATGTTGATCTTAAAGACCGTTTTGAAGCTGACAAGCAGGAGAAATTGAGAAGGAAACTGAATTACCACGTATGACCTTCATGTGCTGTCGATCTGTTCTCAGTACCAGGTCCTCTGACTTCCTGCAAAGATTCAGTTTCTAAGCAGCAGTCTGAAGAAGGATTGTTCGATTGTTACTGAATGAAATGTAATTTAGCAGATTCACTCCTGTGTTTAAATGCAGTTGTCACTCTTGAAACTTTACAGTGTGTACATAACTTATAGACTTTACAATACAGAATGAACTCAGACTCACACTTTGCCTGTAAACATCACCAAAAGGAAAATGTATATACAAAGAGACAGTATGAGTGACATGTAAACCAACCGCAGTTATTTCTTAATGCGGTGTTGGGTTTAATGGGTTGGGTTTAATTGAAATGTTATGCAATGCTTAATTATTTTATTATCTATCTTTATTCAATATCTGTTTCACTGTTCACAATTTGTGTGAAACTACTGGTAATATATTATTATTATTATTATTATTATT
>NW_015508096.1:0-12139 GCF_001515645.1 Sinocyclocheilus grahami | reverse complement strand
CGCTGAACTCGCAGTGGATTACATTGTTTCTGAAGGGAATGCGCCCCCGATCTGCCTAAATGCGTCTATGTTAGTGCGAATCATTCATGATCCAGCCTCATCTACAGAAGAAGTGAGTATAACGTTTTGTAATGAATCTTTGCAAATCGCCTTTCCTAATAATGTGCTAATTAGCAAGTTTCACGATGAATGCGGCTAAAGTAAACAGTCTCTCTGAGAGCAGCTCAGAAGAGAGGGGCGGGGTCAGCAGAGCTCATTAACATTTAAAGGAAAATGTTACAAAAACGGCTTGATCTGAAAAGAGCTGTTTTTAACAGGGTAAAAAAGGTGTTTTTTACACTACCATTGAGAAATTTTAACCAAACTATGTTACAGACTTTTCATTAAGACCCTAAAGAATCATATCAACTTGTGGAAAATGGGCATCCTTTGACCCCTATGATAATCAGAGCCAGTTAACAAGAGTGGATGAGCTTTGTCAAGGGCAGAATAGGCAGTCCTCTGAGATGGCTGTACTTGTAGGGCTTTGATGGGGTAAGTATGTTCTACCAGTCCTAGCTGATGGTCGTTGTGATTTTGCCAAGTAAGACATGTTCCTGGACCAACATCTTTTGTTGATCCTGGATCAACATTACTGTCCAAAAATACAGCCTAAACCCAATCCCTACCCCTAAACCTAACCTTACCCATAATTTATTCCTAAAATCAGAGGGAAATGATAGCTGATTAACAAGGGCGTAGAAGGAATCTTGATTGTAAGCCTAAAACTGACATTTCCTGAAAAGTTATCTCTCAATTCTGATTGGTTGATTGGAATGATGTTCCTGGATCAACAAGGATGTTGATTCAGGAACATGTTGTACTTGGTCAAATCACGCTCACCCTAGCTGATCTGCTGTGAATAATATGTTGATCTTAAAGACCGTTTTGAAGCTGACAAGCAGGAGAAATGGAGAAGGAAACTGAATTACCACGTATGACCTTCATGTGCTGTCGAACTGTTCTCAGTACCAGGTCCTCTGACTTCCTGCAAAGATTCAGTTTCTAAGCAGCAGTCTGAAGAAGGATTGTTCGATTGTTACTGAGTGAAATGTAATTTAGCGGATTCACTCCTGTGTTTAAATGCGGTTGTCACTCTTGAAACTTTACAGTGTGTACATAACTTATAGACTTTACAATAGAGAGTGAACTCAGACTCACACTTTGCCTGTAAACATCACCGAAAGGAAAATGTATATACAAAGAGACAGTATGAGTGACATGTAAACCAACCGCAGTTATTTCTTAATGCGGTGTTGGGTTTAATGGGTTGGGTTTAATTGAAATGTTATGCAATGCTTAATTATTTTATTATCCATCTTTATTCAATATCTGTTTCACTGTTCACAATTTGTGTGAAACTACCGGTAATATATTATTATTATTATTATTATTATTGAAATACAACAAAACTACATTTTATTTTATACTAAAGTCTATGGAGGTTCATTTTTCAAGTATGTGCAATACAGAATGCAGTACATGGCTCTCTCTGCTGGTCACAAGGTGAGCTAATCTTCACTTTTTTCTTTATTGCGTTCATGATTGTGAGTTTTGTGGACCAACTGAAAGAGACCACTGTTATGCAATGAAGTCAATTTCACATGAGTCACAGGAAATATTTTGAGATCTAGATCAAATGTTTAACAAAATCTTAACAAAAAAGGGCTTTGTGCACTTTGCTCTTGGTAAACTTTTAAAAGAAAAATGCTTTTTCATTCTTGGTCTTGAGTTGAGTTTTGTTTGTGTGTTAATGTGATGCTAATATATGTAAACATTAACAGACAATGTTTTGGACATTCAGTTATCAGTGCTTTTATCTTGTCACTGCAGGTGTTGATGCTGTAAATAAACTGGAGAATTTCCTGTCTCCTGTAAGTATCATGTGTGTGTATACATCCCCTCAGTGAGGCATCTTGATGTGTGGGGAGGAGGAGTTCATCAGCACTGACAGCTTTGATGTATATATTTATAAATGGTGAAAGTCAGAAAAGCGTCCTCTGATTTGTCACTGAAGTTGTTTGATGATTTCCTCTGTTGTGTCTAATAAGGTAATAGCGAGTGTGATTGGAGGGTGTTGGGACTCTTTCTCTCTCATTAAGGGGCTGAGAGGATGCCTGCACTTCTGTATCATCAGAGCGGAGAAGCTTGTACTGGGTGTTGAGTTGATCATGCTGAGGATGAGGATGATGGGGAGATGCTTGACACTCATTTTACTGATTTCAGTGGTAATACTCACCACAACTGGTAAGTACATTTGAAATCAAAAAAGTTATTTTTAGAAGGGGTCGGGATTGTGTTCTTTAGTCACTTAAAATTAAACTGTACTGTAATATGTTGTTTTAGATGACAGGGTAATTGCATTTGCACAGTATGTTGAATTTGATCCTGTATTGATTATCAGGCAGTTCTCTCTATTATTTCTCTCTCTCATGGAGTCTCAAAATAATGTTAATATTCATTATAAGCACATGTCTCGGTCCCTTGAGTTGGATGGCAGTGAAATTCATCGGACTTTTGGAGTCACTAGAGTATCTGCAACGATACTCTGATGTGATAAACATTCATTTGGAAATATCACTGACAGACATGTTATTTTGAGTCAGTCCCATGAACATTTTTTACCAAAGAAAATTTAATCATTCCTTGATTAATATATATTATGTTGTGGGGGGTCTGAAATATTAAAGTTGACATCATCGTTTTGTGTTCCACAAAAATGTATTTCTTGTTCCTGCTTAAATATATATTTATATACACACGCGCACACACACACACACACAATCTGGCTTAAAGTGAGCCAGTAATTTTCAATAGTGAATGAGGGTCAAGCTGTAAACCTTAAATACTAAACAATGTGTGTTAACATGATTTTAGTGTAAAAATGCCTCACTATAGCCTCAAATTTGCTTTTCTTTTTAAAGTAGGGAGGAATAAACATTAATTTTTATGTTAACATACCAAAAATGATGTTGATTGAGCTCAACTTGAAATCGGAATATTCATTTAAATATTCAGATATATGTGTCCCAATTTGTGATTCTTAAACGCTCTCATCCCTTCATCTCTCTCTCATTGTCTCTGTTCAATTTTCAGACAGTGTGAATGTGAGGTTGGTTGGTGGTCACAGTCACTGTGCTGGTAGAGTGGAGGTTCTTCATAGAGGTCAGTGGGGAACAGTGTGTGATGAGGAATGGGATTTGGCTGATGCTGCAGTGGTGTGTAGAGAGCTGGACTGTGGAGAACCTGTAGATGCTCTGGGTGATGCTCATTTTGGACCAGGATCAGGACCAATCTGGATGACTTTTGTCTTTTGTACTGGATCAGAGTCCACATTAAAGAACTGTTGGTCATTTGGATGGGGTAAAAATAACTGTGATCATTCTAAAGATGCTGGAGTCATCTGCTCAGGTAAAGTATTTAACATATTTTTTATTCATATCTATATAAGATTTTTGTGCTTCCATACTGACTTCTAAAGAAGTTGATTTAAAAATGTTGACAATAATAAATAGTTCCTTTTGTATTTTTATATTATTTATTTATTCAAAGACTAAAATTATGTATAAATCATGATCTTGAGGATCCATAAATGTTTTATATATATATATATATATATATATATATATATATATATACTAATCTATGTTTTTTTTAATCTGTGTCCTTTCAGAAGTCAGGCTGGTTGGAGATTCTCGCTGCTCTGGAAGGCTAGAGATACTTCATGATCAGACGTGGATGTCAGTGTGTGATGCTGTCTTTGACCAGCAGGATGCAGAGGTTGTGTGTAGAGAGCTGGACTGTGGGGCTCCTGTACAGGTGCTGGGAGCAGCTGCTTTTGACAAAGGAGACACTCAGATGTGGACACAAGAGATTCAGTGCAGAGGAAATGAGTCTCAGATTCACCTCTGTCCAACATCACTATTAGTCAAAAGCAACCGTTCTCAGAAACACATCATTGGTTTGCTGTGTGCTGGTAAGAGTTCACAGTACAAAAGACCTTAGTCTGGATTGGGCATATTTAATGTTTGAGGAATGACAGGAATCTATGATAAATTCAATAAGGAGTGCTGCTGTCAGATAATGGGTCGGGTGTTCTGTTAAGTACTGAGTACTTTACCAAACAGCACCCGTGCAGGCTTTAAACTGCGTCTCTCCGTCAGATAACCCCATGTGCGTGATGCGCCATTACGGCTATTTCCCTAAACCTCCACACAGCTGTATATTTTTCCACCAAGGGGTGAGAACATAATGATTACGAAAACGATTAGGCCTATTTCTTTTTGATAATTATTATTTTATTTCAGTTAGTTTTTCAATAACTGTTGTTAGTTTAGTTTCGTTTTAGTTTTTCAAATATTTTGACGTTTTTATTTTATTTCAATTTACGAAATAGTTTTTTCATCAGTCGTTTTAGTCTTAGTTTTAGTTTACGTTTACGAAAATAACCTTGCTGGGCAGACCAAATTTCTTACAAACAGACATGTTTTCTAACAAATAGACATGACATGAGATCATTGACATGAAAATGTGGCTGGTCATGTGTATTCAGATATCTCACATACATAGTAAATATCTATTTTCAGAGGATGAAGAAAAATATGATTTTCAATAATGTGTGTTTTTTTTTTACATTTCTTATGATCGATATATGAATCAATATTGATTCATATACCAGTCAATATCATATTTTTGTGGAAACCGTGATACACTACCATTCAAATGTTTGGAGTATGTAAGAATAAAAAAAGAAAAAAAGTTTTATTTAGCAAAGATCCATTAAATTGACCAAAAGTGACTGTAAAGACATTTATAATGTTACAACGATTTCTATTTCAAATAAATGCTGTTCTTTTGAACTTAATATTATTCAAATAATCCTAAAAAATGAATATATGTATATGTATGTTTATATATATATATATATATTTTACATTCAGAACATAGTATGATATAGCAACAAAATATCACATAAGAGTGCTCTTTTTAAGAATTTTGCATAAAAGATGACATACGTACATTTAATGAAGTTCCAAACATAGGTTTGGGAGGAGCCTAATCATTCAGTCCTGTCAATCATCATTACGAGCGTATATAAGCAGCAGTCGTTGTGCCATCCCAGTGACAGTTCTTCCGGCATCCCTCCACCTCCCCATCTCCACTATTTCTGTCATTCTCCGTCTCTGTGTAGTACTCTGTGTAGGGGGTTGAACTCAGAGCTCAAGCCAAGCCTCAGGTTCGATCATCTGTCGAGAACAGCAAGCCAAGTTTGTTTACCATTAACTATTAAGACTGGATGGGCAGGGGAACTCGTGAAATAAGGTCAGAACAATTGCCCTTATGAAGGTAAAAATACCCCAGGAAATCAAGTTGAAGTGACCTACAGGAGTACAAGAACATGCTAATAATAAGCAATTTTACAAACATTTTTGAAGAATGTAATTTTTTATCAATATTGCACAGCCGTAGTTTGGATTGCCATGAGAGTGGGTAAATGATGACCTCTTTCTCTCTCTCTCTCTCTCTGTGCATGCTGGGAGTTTGGGGAATGTGAGCGTCTCACTGGTGAGAGGAGCATTTCTGGGGGTAGTTTTCTTGACTATTCTTGTTTCTTTTTTTCTAAATGTTTATGTAGGTTATAGTTATAGGGTTAATTTAAATATTTTAGAATTTTTGAGGAGTAATAGGTTGCTAGATAGAAGTTGTTTTTGGCCTTGTGGCGGAGGACTGGGATGGAGGTTTCCTCTCTGTCACTCCGCCATGGAGCCAGGTGTGTGCCTGACGCCGGTGCGACGGTCGAGGACGTGCTCGTGGCGATTGGAGAACAAACAGGATTTGAAAATATTGTATTCATTTCCTCTGCACTGAATCTCTTGTGTCCACATCTGAGCGTCTCCTTTGTCAAAAGCAGCTGCTCCCAGCACCTCTACAGGAGCCCCACAGTCCAGCTCTCTACACACAACCTCTGCATCCTGCTGGTCAAAGGCAGCGTCACACACTGACATCCACGTCTGATCATGAAGTATCTCTAACCTCCCAGAGCAGCGAGAACCACCAACCAGCCTGACTTCTGAAAGAGCAACATTTAAGTTGACTGGTTACAGTATATTGACTGGTATATGAATCAATATTGATTCATATACCAGTCAATATACTGTAACCAGTCAACTTAAATGTTGCTCTTTCAGAAGTCAGGCTGGTTGGAGGTTCTCGCTGCTCTGGGAGGTTAGAGATACTTCATGATCAGACGTGGATGTCAGTGTGTGACGCTGCCTTTGACCAGCAGGATGCAGAGGTTGTGTGTAGAGAGCTGGACTGTGGGGCTCCTGTAGAGGTGCTGGGAGCAGCTGCTTTTGACAAAGGAGACGCTCAGATGTGGACACAAGAGATTCAGTGCAGAGGAAATGAGTCTCAGATTCACCTCTGTCCAACATCACCATCACATAAAAACAATAGTTCTCATTACAATGATGTTGGTCTGGTGTGTGCAGGTTTGGTCCTTTTTTAAATAAACTGAAATAAAATGTTATGTTCCTAAATGTAGACTAAATATTAGTTTCACTATAGTTTTTTTTTTCTTTTTTGAAACTTTTTTTAATACTTTTTTTTTTATTCCCACTCTTTTCCATTGTATAGGCAATATTAGAGTGAGGTTGGTTGATGGTAACAATCCATGTGCTGGTCGAGTGGAGGCTCTTCATAGAGGTCAGTGGGGAACCGTGTGTGGTGATGGCTGGGATATGACTGAAGCTGCAGTGGTGTGTAGAGAGCTGGACTGTGGAGAACCTGTAGATGCTCTTGGTGGTGCTCATTTTGGACCAGGATCAGGGCCAATCTGGTCACATTTCAAGTTATGTAATGGATCAGAGTCAACACTTAAGAACTGTATGTCAGCAGAAGTGGTTTTTTATGACTGTGATCATACTAAGGATGCAGGAGTCATCTGCTCAGGTAATCTGGCCCAAACCTCATCCTATTTTTACTGATGATCCACCTCCCTCAGTGCGTAGTTCACCCAAAAATGAAAATTATTTCATTATTTACTCACCTTCATGACTTTCCCGACCGGTATGACTTTTATGACCGTACACTACTGGTCAAAATTTTGGAATAGTTAAGATTTTTTAATGGTTTTGACAGAAGTCTTTCTGCATTTGATGAAAAATACAGTAATATTGTAGAATATTATTACATTTTAAAATAACAGTTTTCTATTTTATTATATTTTAAAATATAATTTATTCCTGTGATGGCAAAGCTGAATCTTCAACAGCCATTACTCCAGTCTTCAGTGTCACATGATAAAAACATGTCAATATCCAACAGTTGTGCTGCTTAATATTTTTGTGGAAACCGTGATACACTACCATTCAAATGTTTGGAGTATGTAAGAATAAAAAAAGAAAAAAAGTTTTATTTAGCAAAGATCCATTAAATTGACCAAAAGTGACTGTAAAGACATTTATAATGTTACAACGATTTCTATTTCAAATAAATGCTGTTCTTTTGAACTTAATATTATTCAAATAATCCTAAAAAATGAATATATGTATATGTATGTTTATATATATATATATATATTTTACATTCAGAACATAGTATGATATAGCAACAAAATATCACATAAGAGTGCTCTTTTTAAGAATTTTGCATAAAAGATGACATACGTACATTTAATGAAGTTCCAAACATAGGTTTGGGAGGAGCCTAATCATTCAGTCCTGTCAATCATCATTACGAGCGTATATAAGCAGCAGTCGTTGTGCCATCCCAGTGACAGTTCTTCCGGCATCCCTCCACCTCCCCATCTCCACTATTTCTGTCATTCTCCGTCTCTGTGTAGTACTCTGTGTAGGGGGTTGAACTCAGAGCTCAAGCCAAGCCTCAGGTTCGATCATCTGTCGAGAACAGCAAGCCAAGTTTGTTTACCATTAACTATTAAGACTGGATGGGCAGGGGAACTCGTGAAATAAGGTCAGAACAATTGCCCTTATGAAGGTAAAAATACCCCAGGAAATCAAGTTGAAGTGACCTACAGGAGTACAAGAACATGCTAATAATAAGCAATTTTACAAACATTTTTGAAGAATGTAATTTTTTATCAATATTGCACAGCCGTAGTTTGGATTGCCATGAGAGTGGGTAAATGATGACCTCTTTCTCTCTCTCTCTCTCTCTGTGCATGCTGGGAGTTTGGGGAATGTGAGCGTCTCACTGGTGAGAGGAGCATTTCTGGGGGTAGTTTTCTTGACTATTCTTGTTTCTTTTTTTCTAAATGTTTATGTAGGTTATAGTTATAGGGTTAATTTAAATATTTTAGAATTTTTGAGGAGTAATAGGCTGCTAGGTAGAAGTTTTTTTTGGCCTCGTGGCGGAAGACTGGGATGGAGGTTTCCTCTCTGTCACTCCACCATGGAGTCAGGTGTGTGCCTGACGCCGGTGCGACGGTCGAGGACGTGCTCGTGGCGATTGGAGAACAAACAGGATTTGAAAATATTGTATTTGCATCCAAAATGAACAAGGTCGTGGTGGTTTTTCTAAAGGATCGAAGTTTTGTGAGTAAATTCATCGTGAGCGGTGTTTGGGTAAGTGGAGCATTTGTTATTGTTTCTCCGTTGGTATCGCAGTCGACAAGGGTGAACATTTCTAATTGTCCACCATATATACCTAATGCATGCATTGAAAATGAACTGCAGAGGTTTGGGAAATTAGTAAGTGGAATGACATTAATTCCACTCGGGTGTAAAAATGAAGCCCTAAAACACGTGTTGTCTTTTAGGTGGCAGTTGTTTATGGTTTTAGAATCACCGACGCTAGATATCTAGTTTCGGGTAAAACATGAAGACAAATCATATATAATCTATGCGAGTACCAATCATTTGAAATGCTTTGAGTGCGGTAATTTTGGGCATAAAAAAATGGATGCCCGCAAAAAAACACAAACAGAAGGAAATACCAACAAAACAAATGAAGGTGAACATGCGGTGCTGGTGAAAGCGGAGAATGCAGATAAAAGTAAAGAAATAGAGATAGAAAATGGAACTGATAAAGAGCAGAGTGCAAATAATAAACTGTGTACTCCTGAACAAAGTGAATCTACTGAAGATATAGGACAGAAGGAATCGAGTGAAAAGAAATTAGGGAAACAAGGGGGAAAAAAATAATTGTGATGGAGAAAACAAAAGGATGCATTGTGAAGAGGCAGGAACAAGTTTAAAACGCTTGAAGCTTTTGGGGTTGGTCAGAGTTTCATTTCATGGACTAAAATGTTGTATAATGATGCATCTGCAATGTTGAAAGTGGGGGGTGGGCTCAGTCGGCCTATTCCAGTGTTGAGAGGAATTAGACAAGGATGCCCGTTATCAGGGATGTTGTATTCATTGGCCATTGAACCCTTACTTTGTAAGTTAAAGAAAACATTACAAGGGGTTTCTGTTGAAAAACCTATTAAGTTTGTTGCATATGCTGATGATGTTACAATTTTTATTAAGGATGAGAGAGATGTGTCTGGTTTAAAAGAAACATTGAAAATGTATGAAAATGCATCAACTGCAAGAGTGAATTGGGAAAAGTGAAGGTTTTTATTGTGGACAAAAGGTAAACGAAAATCCACCAGAGCTCCCAGGTTTTGTTAAGTGGAGTCAAGAGGGGCTGAAATGTTTAGGGGTTTATTTAGGGACTGAAACATTTAAGATGAAAAATTGGGAAGGAATGGTGGAGAAGATGTGTTGCCGGTTGTCTAAGTGGTCATGGGTGCTACCACAGTTATCCTATAGAGGAAGAGTTTTGGTCACAAATAATTTAGCAGCTTCGGCACTGTGGCACAAAATGAATGTCCTGGATCCACCAGATCCATGAATTACAAAAAAGGTTAGTGGATTTTTTTTGGACTGGACAACACTGGACTAAAGCTGCCGTTCTTTTCTTACCAGTGAATTAAGGTGGACAAGGATTAATAGATATTAATAGCAGAATTAAGACTTTCAGGCTGCAGGCAGCACAAAAGTTGCTGTACTCGAATAGGTGCTGGACTGAAACAGCTAAAACCCTGTTACACAAAGTTGATGTATTTAAATATGATTTACATTTGTTTTTAATTAATTTAACAGAAATGGACTTAAAAGAAACATCTGCTTTTTATAAAACTATGCTGAGAACATGGACTTCAATTTTTCAAGTGAAGAGAGACCTGCCTTTTTCTGAGCCCTGGATAAACAAAGAGCCTCTTTTTAATAATCCTTTACTTCAAGTAAAGGTGCTTAATTCAAGAAGCCTTCAGAAAGTAATGGCAAGAGTTGGATGCACAAGGATAATGGACTTAAAACATTATGATGAGTGGAAAAGCCCAGAGGGAATGTGATCTGACAGGAATCAAGTCCGTCAGATTCATGAAACATGTAATGGATGAGACTTTCATTTTTTCCTCCTCCTCATTATCGAAAATTAAGAGAAGAGGATTTGAATGAAGAAGAGCAAGAGATAAAGGAGGATTTTTTTCCTGAACTCAATGTTTCGGCTTTGGTGGAAGAAGAACCACAAGAGGAATCAATCCTCTCTTTTAGGACTACAGAGATACATGGTTTCAAAGAGGCTTCAAAGAAAACATTGTATTTGACTTGTGTAAAAGTTGCTCACCAGGCAATTCTGAGGGAATGTAGAGAAACAAAGTGGTCAGATGTGTTGTGTTGGGGCCAAACTCTTCTCCTAGAAGGTGCTGGAGGTCATTGTATGAATTATACATTGGGCAGTAGCTACAAACAGACACGTGGCACATATCGATCCCATTGTAGAAAAGAAGTGTCCCTTTTGTGATTTGGAGGAATCAGTTGATCACCTGTTCTTATTTTGTTCGCGATTGAGAGGTGTTTTTCTGATATTAGAAAACTGGATTGAAAAACTAGGCGAAGAGTTCAGTGATAACATTTTAATTTTTTAATATTTTAACAGACACGTGGCACATATCGATCCCATTGTAGAAAAGAAGTGTCCCTTTTGTGATTTGGAGGAATCAGTTGATCACCTGTTCTTATTTTGTTCGCGATTGAGAGGTGTTTTTCTGATATTAGAAAACTGGATTGAAAAACTAGGCGACGAGTTCAGTGATAATATTTTAATTTTTGGGCCGAATTATAAGGCTTCAGATAAGAGAAGAATTGGTATAATTAATTTAATAGCGGAAACCAAAATGGCAATATGGGTAACAAGGGAAAAAAAGATAAATGAAGACGTTTTGGTAGACCCTGTTATAATATTAAGAGCTTTCGTGACTTCAAGAATTAGAGCCAATGTATGCTTCAGACACGGGTCACGACGAGGCGTTCCCCATAGCGACCCCTAGAGGACGCAGTTCGAAGTTCCCATGAAAGGGAACTAATTCTTAATTTTTAAATTTGGTGGTAGGTAATTAAATGTTTGTGTAGAATTGATGTTATGTGATGATGGTTGGTAATTGTGGAAAAAAAAGGAAAAAATAATAGTAATTTTGTATAAATAAAGAGATGTCAAACGTCTCTCTCTCTCTCTCTCTCTCTCTCTCTCTCTCTGTCTATCTGTGTGTGTGTGTGTGTGTAAACTAATCCTTTAAATGAACCCTTCTTAAATCAGCTGAATATTTTTCTTTGATTCCTTTTCACTGTAAATGTTACTTTGTGGTTGACCAGCAATGAAAAGCATTACGCACTGAGATAACGAAAGTGTATGAAAACAAGTGTCAATTGCTTTTGAAATTTTTTTTTTTAAACGTTTCTTCTCTTGTATTACTTCAGATGTCAAGCTTATTGGAAACACCAGTTGCTCTGGGAGGTTAGAGATACTTCATGATCAGTCGTGGATGTCCGTGTGTGACGCTGCCTTTGACCAGCAGGATGCAGAGGTTGTGTGTAGAGAGCTGGACTGTGGGGCTCCTGTAGAGGTGCTGGGAGCAGCTACTTTTGACAAAGGAGTCGCTCAGATGTGGACACAAGAGATTCAGTGCAGAGGAAATGAGTCTCAGATTCACCTCTGTCCAACATCACCATCACATGAAAGCGACTGTTCTCATGATAATTACCAGGGTCTGCTATGTGCTGGTGAGAATTAAAATAAGACTTATTATTAAAAA
>NW_015508095.1:28529-31039 GCF_001515645.1 Sinocyclocheilus grahami | reverse complement strand
AATTGGTGGCTGACTAAATACTTTTTTGCCCCACTGTATAACATGTTTTGATGCATTATGATTATATAAATATTATGATTATTCAAAAATATTTAACTTTTCACTGTGCTTTTTTCTGTGTATTCAATCTCATACTATGATGTATGCAAGCCCATTATATGTTTGATTTCTGTTTTTTTGTCATTAAAAGATTAGATACAACCACCTTTCCCGGATCTTGTATGTAATTATAAGTTATGCAATAAAAAAGCAAAAGATGTGAGCGACAGGTGTACTAACACTTCATAGCATCAGTAACTCGACAACCATACCTAGTATGGTTTTCCTCAGCATTTGCAGTGTTTGCAATGTCTGCACAATCAAGACGTTGGGCAGCTGCTCTAAGATCTCGCCTTTGGAGAAGACTGTTGATTTTATACTTGAAAAATAAAAGTATCACTATCTATCTATCTGAGTGCATGCTGGGAGTGAGTGGGCGGAGTTGGCATGCATGAGTTGGAGTGAGTTCCACGGTGCGAGTGAGTTTTCTTTTTTCCTATCTTTTGTGGCTTTGTTGTTAAGTAAATAGAAAAAAAGGTTGTGGGTGCTTGTGAGGAACGTCGTCGGTCAGTGTGCACTGATCGCTATGGCGGTGTCTCAGCACGCAAATTTGGAAAGTTTAACGACGGAGTGTTGTGTCCTCGCTGTTGCTGCTGTTGTTGGTCATGATTGCATTCTTTCTGCATCTAGAATGAATAGCGCAATAGTGATGTTTTTGAACAATGTTGATAAAGTAAACAAAGTCATAGAGACCGGGATTGTTGTGAATGATTCTCTTACTTCAGTCATGCCTTTAGTGCAACCTGCGAAAAGAATAGTATTGTCAAATGTCCCGCCATTTATTAAGGATGAGGTGATTGAGAGAGAATTGTCGAGACACAGAAAGTTTGTCAAAAATTAAGAGAATTTCACTCGGTTGTAAATCGCCACGGTTGAAGCATGTTGTATAATTTAGGAGGCAGGTGCATGTGATTCTAAATAATCAAAACGAAGAGCTAAACTTAGCCTTAGGATTGAGGATTTTGCTTGTCATTTTTGCTACCTCAGAGTCGATGAAATGTTTCAGTTGTGGACAGGAGGGTCACGTGATACGTGCGTGCCCTGAGAAGAGTGCAGATCAGAATCGCAATGCAGGTGAAGTGCTTAGCAATAAAGATCAAGCACAAACGAGTGACAAAGTATCTTGTGTTGATAAAGATGGACCTGGTGATTGTGGAAGTAATAAAAATGAGAGTGTGGCCACAGATGCATGAAGGTGGTATTTCTGAGGTTAGTGAGCAGGCCATATTGGAAGATGCTTTGGATGTTGACATGTCAGAAGATCAAAGTTTATTTAAAACACCGACATTGAAAAGGAAAACTAAAGGCAAAGGAAAAGATAGAAGGGCTAGCAAAAAGGCTTCTGGAATAGTTGCTGGTGATGCAAGGGAGTTGGACTCAGAGTTGAGTAATGTTGATGAGTCTGCTGTGGACAGTGATTGTGAGTCGTCAGACTCCGTGAGCTCAGCTTCACAGAAGCAATCTGTCCGCAGCGCTTACACATTGGACAAAATTAAAAAGTTTCTTCAGAAAACGAAAGGCATGAAGGGTGTGAATGTAGAGGATTACTTCCCAGATCGTGAGTTATTCATAAATTAAACCAGGGCTTTAATGAAAGAAGCTGGAGCCTTCACTGAACAAGAAGTTTTTAGGCTGAAGAAAATTCTCCAAAAGTTAAAACAAAATTTACTGAATGATGAATTTGAATCAGTCTAGCTTATTTTCTCTTTTTTTGAAGTGTTTGTTTTTAGTGTGCTCAAATGTACCTTTTTATGAGTAGGATAAGGTTGGGCACACTTAATTTAAATGGTGCACGAGACAGCAAGAAAAGAGCAATGCTTTATGATTTGACTAAACAAAAGAAAATGTATGTAATGCTGGTCCAGGAAACTCAGTGACGTTTTCAATGAGAATGGCTGGTTAATGGAATGGGATGGGTTTGCTGTTTTAAGCCACAAAAATCGCTGCAGTGGTGGCTTAGCTGTACTTTTATTTTTTTTTTTAAATAAAAAAAAACTTTAAACCTGTATCATATGAGGTGGAACATGTTTTTGAGGGACATCTAATGAAAAAGCAAAGTATGAAACTATGATTTTAGTTTGAATGTGTATGCTCCTGTTCTTGGTCCTGAAAGAGTTGTTTGTTTTGGATAAATTAAGCAACATTCTGTCAAATTGTAAAGAGGAGGAGTTCAAGTTTATTGGAGGGGATGTTAATTGTACAGCACATGATACAATGGATAGGAACCATAAAGAGCCACATCTAGCTTCTCAACATGCAATAAGAAAGCTCATAGCAGAACATGATTTGTGTGATATATGGAGGAATTAATATAAAGAACAAAGGCAGTACACATGGTCCCAGACAAGAGAGAACTTTATTTCCACGGCTAGATTGGATAGGTTTTATTGTTTTAAATACCATTTAATGTT
>NW_015508095.1:12036-28519 GCF_001515645.1 Sinocyclocheilus grahami | reverse complement strand
TCCCACAGATCATGTTTTCATGCCATTTTAAGTCTTATTTTGACAAAGTGGTTAGAAGTGTGTTAGTTTCTTTTTCTTTGTCTTCCCCATTACATTGTTCATTCAGACTGATTCACGAACGTGGCGAACAAGCATTGGGATTTATCGCATGAACTAATCACAGCCAAACATAACCAGTCACATTCAATCATATCACAATGGAAGCATTGCCTCCTCTCACATGACTTTCTCCCATTCATTCTCAATTCCCCCCACCAAACCCACTGCAAGCTTTAGGGGGTCTGTTAAAACTCAATGGGCTCAGGGGAGGCAAGAGAGACGCGGACTCCAGCTGTAACTTTACCTGCTGGTGTCACTGTTGGACAGTTTTACTTTAGAAAAGCGATGTTTTATATGCTTTTTAATGTTATATTTTGTAATATTGGCATGGTTTTATTTTTGTACTACAATGTTTTTATCTCATCCAATATTTTGAGGAGACACTGCCTCCCTTGCCTCCTCTGAGGAAACGCCCCTGAAATAGAAGTATAAATCAAATTATGTGAGTATATATAACATGTTTTGATGCATTATGATTATATGAATATTATGATTATTCAAAAATATTTAACTTTTCACTGTGCTTTTTTCTGTGTATTCAATCTCATACTATGATGTATGCAAGGCCATTATATGTTTGATTTCTGTTTTTTTGTCATTAAAAGATTAGATACAACCACCTTTCCCGGATCTTGTATGTAATTATAAGTTATGCAATAAAAAAAGCAAAAGATGTGAGCGACAGGTGTACTAACACTTCATAGCATCAGTAACTCGACAACCATACCTAGTATGGTTTTCCTCAGCATTTGCAGTGTTTGCAATGTCTGCACAATCAAGACGTTGGGCAGCTGCTCTAAGATCTCGCCTTTGGAGAAGACTGTTGATTTTATACTTGAAAAATAAAAGTATCACTATCTATCTATCTATCTATCTGAGTGCATGCTGGGAGTGAGTGGGCGGAGTTGGCATGCATGAGTTGGAGTGAGTTCCATGGTGCGAGTGAGTTTTCTTTTTTCCTATCTTTTGTGGCTTTGTTGTTAAGTAAATAGAAAAAAAGGTTGTGGGTGCTTGTGAGGAACGTCGTCGGTCAGTGTGCACTGATCGCTATGGCGGTGTCTCAGCACGCAAATTTGGAAAGTTTAACGACGGAGTGTTGTGTCCTCGCTGTTGCTGCTGTTGTTGGTCATGATTGCATTCTTTCTGCATCTAGAATGAATAGCGCAATAGTGATGTTTTTGAACAATGTTGATAAAGTAAACAAAGTCATAGAGACCGGGATTGTTGTGAATGATTCTCTTACTTCAGTCATTCCTTTAGTGCAACCTGCGAAAAGAATAGTATTGTCAAATGTCCCGCCATTTATTAAGGATGAGGTGATTGAGAGAGAATTGTCGAGACACAGAAAGTTTGTCAAAAATTAAGAGAATTTCACTCGGTTGTAAATCGCCACAGTTGAAGCATGTTGTATAATTTAGGAGGCAGGTGCATGTGATTCTAAATAATCAAAACGAAGAGCTAAACTTAGCCTTAGGATTGAGGATTTTGCTTGTCATTTTTGCTACCTCAGAGTCGATGAAATGTTTCAGTTGTGGACAGGAGGGTCACGTGATACGTGCGTGCCCTGAGAAGAGTGCAGATCAGAATCGCAATGCAGGTGAAGTGCTTAGCAATAAAGATCAAGCACAAACGAGTGACAAAGTATCTTGTGTTGATAAAGATGGACCTGGTGATTGTGGAAGTAATAAAAATGAGAGTGTGGCCACAGATGCATGAAGGTGGTATATCTGAGGTTAGTGAGCAGGCCATATTGGAAGATGCTTTGGATGTTGACATGTCAGAAGATCAAAGTTTATTTAAAACACCGACATTGAAAAGGAAAACTAAAGGCAAAGGAAAAGGAAAAGATAGAAGGGCTAGCAAAAAGGCTTCTGGAATAGTTGCTGGTGATGCAAGGGAGTTGGACTCAGAGTTGAGTAATGTTGATGAGTCTGCTGTGGACAGTGATTGTGAGTCGTCAGACTCCGTGAGCTCAGCTTCACAGAAGCGATCTGTCCGCAGCGCTTACACATTGGACAAAATTAAAAAGTTTCTTCAGAAAACGAAAGGCATGAAGGGTGTGATTGTAGAGGATTACTTCCCAGATTGTGAGTTATTCATAAATTCCAAAGCAGACTTATACATTCTTTATACTCATTGGATGGCACAGAGATTGTGGAGCCTAAATAAATTAGAAAAAGAGCTGTGCCCTTTTATTCTGAACTTTACAGGAGTGAAAATACAGAGGCGGATGAGCTGGCCAGCTCTTTTTATGTGGGTTTGCCCAAAGTACCAGATGAGACCAACTCCTGGCTCGAGAAGCCGTTTTCAGCATCGGAGCTGCATGTTGCTCTGCGGAGCATGGATTGCGGTAAGGCTCCTGGAATCGATGGTCTACCAATTGAGTTTTATAAAACATTTTGGTCAGTGCTGGGGGGAGATCTGTCTGTGCTCAACGATAGTCTGGCCGGAGGGCTGTTACCTTTGAGCTGCAGGAGGGCAGTCATTACCCTGCTACCCAAAAAAGGTGACTTAAAAGAAATAAAGAACTGGTGCCCTGTCTCACTCTTGTGCTCAGATTTAAAGCTCCTCTCTAAAGCTTTGGCCATTAGGTTGAGGGAGGTGGTTGGGCAGGTTATTCATCGAGAACAAACTTACTGTGTGCCTATCAGGTCCATTTTTGATAACATTTATCTAATTCTGGATATCCTGGAGGTCTCTAGGCTATTGGATATAGATACAGGTCTCATTTCTTTGGACCAGGAAAAGGCATTTGACCGGGTTGAGCACAGCAATCTCTGGCGTACGCTGGAGGAGTTTGGTCTCAGCTCTGGTTTTATTGCCATGATTAGGGTTTTGTACCAGGATGTTGAGAGCGTACTGAAAATAAATTGTGGTCTGAGTGCTCCTTTCAAAACCTTTACAGGTATTAGACAAGGTTGTGCTCTTTCTGGAATGTTGAATGCTCTTTCCATTGAACCTTTATTGGTTAGGATCAGAAAAAGCATTGAAGGTTGGACCATACCGTGCTCTGGAGCCAATTTTAACCTGTCTGCATATGCAGATGATATCATTGTTCTGGTTAAAGGGCAAAGTGATGTTGATCTTCTTAAAGAAACTCATAACAATTTTGGTATGGTTTCCTCTGCCAAGGTTAATTGGTCAAAAAGTGAAGCTATAGCAGGTGGTAAATTGTCTCATGGTCTTCCTGAACTACTAGGCGGGATGATATATATAACTGCGTTGATCCTCCAAATGGACTTTTGAGTAAAATTCAAGCCATTCTAGTGGACTTTTTTTGGAGTACTTTTCATTGGATACCTCAGAGCGTACTTTTTCTACCCAGAGATGGAGGAGGACAAGGACTTATTCACCTGCCAAGCAGGGGGGCAGCATTTCGACTTCTTTTCATTCAAAGATACCTCACAGGACCTAAGGATCTAGTCTGGAAAAAGGTGGTGGACGTTATTTTTAATCAAGCTGGAAGACTGGGCTTGAACTCTGCTTTGTTTTTGATGGACTCGAGCAAGCTGCAGTGCAGTGGACTTACTCCACTCTATAAGGGACTTTTCAAAGTTTGGGTCTTACTTGGAAAAACAGAGGTTGGAGGCGACTTCTTCGTTGTACTGGCTTTTGGAAGAACTTCTTGTGCATGGAGCTCGTTTTGATGTTACTTGTGAAGTTGCACCTGGACTGTTTCATTATTTAGTTCACACTAAGACATTACAACTGCATCATTTGTTGAATGTTGCTGGTCCTGGTTTAAATAATGCTCAGTCCTTGGCCTCACATCTAGGTGTGCAGTCGGTACAGCAAGTAGAAAAAGTTATGGACATTTTTAAACAGAAGCTCACAGAGGAGGAAAACGATATGTTGAATGACTTTTATAATGGAAAGGGATCTGTATTAATAGGAACCAGTTTGTCAAGTATTTATTTTAGTCCCAATCTCAAAGGATTGTCTGGACCAATTCTGGACCTGAGGGGGCTAGAAGAGGTAAGTTTGCAGGATGTTCAAAAAATTATATATAAATGCATTGTAAAAGTTTTAAATAAAACCAACTTTAAAAGAATGTAGTGATACAGTGTGGAGAGAGAAATTGGGTCTAGATGGAGTTAAACCTGTTTGGAGAGTTTTATATAAACCACCAATTGAAAAACGCACAGGTGATATTCAGTGGAGAGTTTTACACGGCACAGTTGCTGTAAATGCATTTGTGAGTGTTATAAATTCCTATATATCAAGTGATTGTCCTTTTTGTAAAATGAGGGAGACAATTTTTCATTGTTTTTTAGAATGCTCAAGGTTGTATGATTTGTTTTGTTTTCTTGATATTCTTTTCATGAAGTTTGGGGAGTCTTTTTATTCTGAGATTTTTATTCTTGGCCCCAAGTATAGTGTGGCACAAAAAATAAAAAGTAATTTGTTGAGTTGGGCAAGCTAAATTTGCTGTTTATACAAGCAGGAAAAACAAAATAGAAGGTAGAGAAGGACAACATGTGGTAATTGTTTTTAAAAATCTGGTAAAATGAAGGGTTATGCTTGATTTTAAGTTATATATAATAATGAATGATTTAGAAAGTTTTTTTGTATAAATGGTGCTTTAAAGAAGCTATTTGTACAGTTGTAGAAGAAGTGTTGATCTTTCCTATATGTTACAATAAGCTTTGGTCTTTTGCACACCTTTTTTTGAGTTTTGGAAAATTTGTTTTGTTGTTCGGGTATGGCTCGGGTATTGCAGAGTGGGGTTTATATTTTCACTCGTCAAATTCTGGACCCAAAACCGCTCAGGTCACAGGTCAGACCTCAGGTTTTCAGATCCAAGTTGACCCGTGAAGCTCTCTACTGTCAAGCTCCAAAAAAGACCACATTTAACGTGTGCAAATATAGTTTTCTGAAATCATTGGACCTCAGAAGACTTTATATGGACAATTTTTTTTGCTTACGGTTATGACAGTGTGTTTGTTATTGCTGTGTATGTTTACATCAAGATGGGTGTGACCTACAGTCACAGAATATTCTGATTCGTCCTGTTCCGCTACCAGCTCCTGTTATAAGGACTACACCAAAAAGAGGTTGAATGTGTGCCGTTCTTAGCTACTCCGTTTTGTTCTGTGCATTTGTTATGACTTGTATGTACTAGACTCAATTTGCTATTTTTTTACCATGATTATTAGACTGCTGATTCAGATTTTCTTCACCTTTCAAATGTAATTACTTTGTGTAAATATAATTTGTTAATATTTTTTAATCAGTCACTTTATTTTATTATGCATTTTACTCTAAATAAATACATAAATAAATAAATCTGATGTAATAAGGACTACAATATGTTAAAGGAAGATTTAATTGTCTGTTTGAAATATGAATGACCTGTATTATTTATTTATTATTATTATTTTGTGTGTGTGTGTGGCAAAAAGTTAATTTTGTACTCTGGTAGCACTCTAGTGAGTATAACAGGGTGCTGACCTGATCAGATTGATTATGTCCTCTGCCCCATGCAGTCACCTTATTGTTATGATTAAACTATTAATATATTGCTATATTAACTATATTGTATGTACACTGAAAAAAGCTTTCATGGGTAGCCTAGAATATCATGCATTTTCAGAACAAAATGAATTTTTTTTTTCATTGTTGAATAGTAAATGCATCATTCATTCATATATAAATGCATCATTCATTCATTGTTGAATAGTAAAAAAAAAAAAAAAAAAACCCTCTTTGTTCTCTTTCCCTGGATCAGTGTTTCTACACTGGTGATTCTTTTCAACTAACTTTTTTATTTATACCAAACAAGGTCATAATCATGTCTAGAACATTGGGGGGACGATTGTTTTGAGGAAAATATAAAGACCAGACCACTATGGTAATGATAAAGGAACTAAATAAATCAAGGATTGAAATGGATTTAGTGGAATAAATTACAAGAAGAGAAAAAAACAACAAGAATATAAGTTTTTTTTGTAAAATAATCAATCTGAACTGCAAATAATAGTTTGATTTTAAAATATGCAACCATTCAATTATAGTTGTATTCCTAATATGGTGAAAACGCAAAACAGAAAAAAAAATGCTACTGTCACGATAATTATGAATTACATGAATGACGTAAATGACAGCCCTACTCTCAATTCAAAACGGCGGAATCTGGGGAAAAAAAGAAAAGAAAAAAAAAGTAGAATAATTTGCATCACTGAATATTACAGTCCTGTTGCTTTAGTAACGAACGTATGAACGCAACTTTTATTGCACAAGCTCTAATTTCAGTGTTGTTTACTTTCAGTTTTCATTCTTACATTCAGCATTGACAGCAAGTTAAAGGAGGTAAGCTTTCAACTGAACTGCAGCCTACATGCATTTTAAAAGTTTATCTTGCCCATCCATGCAACGAATGCACATTAAATGAGCAGGTATTTTTTAGAACATTAAAACTGCTCAGGTAATTTCAGTGGTAGGCTAAGATACATACTCATGTATTAAAATCTTTGCAAACTCCCCGTGATAGTGCGCAAATATTTCTGCCCGTTTTCACTCGTCAGCCTCTGCTTTTCTGCAACAGACTGAAGCCTCCGCGTGAATTCAGCGCGCCTTTCTTTCAGCTAATAAAAGAAAAATGCTGCAATTTTCTGGTGTTATTTTATGATTGTTGGGGCAGTATCCAGCTATATCTTAAACTTCTCAAATTACAGTGCTTCAGATTGGTTTTAATCCCTGCACAAAAAATGTACGCAATCTCCATCTAATTCTGATTGGGTGGGCAAGACAGTCATTTGGGTGGGCTCACCCCTGCCCATGCCTGTAACCGCCCCGCTCTCATCTAAAGCATTTTTATTTGATGTAGAGGCAACTGTTTCTGAAGGTAATTTTCTGGCATTAGAAGTCAAAACCACTAGAGACATTGCTCAAGGCACATCAGAAGCAGCTTTTAAAATTCTTAACCTCCCTATTTTCTCCCAATCTTTTCCCTGCACTCTCATATAAGGATAATCCACACAGTGCCAGAATCCACCCAGAGCTCACTGAGGGTACAGCGGACTCCTGAATGAGAAAGTCAGGGCCGGGAAAAGAGAGAAGGGGAGAGGGTAGTTTTTGTTGAACATTTCTTATGCATTAAGTATGTTTTTGTTGAGAGAAACAGTAGGGGGGAAAAAATTCTAACATCCTCCCTCTCTTTCCGCGAATTATGTACTGCCCTTTTAATTGCTCAAAAACATGCTTAAAATAATAATTCACCCACAAATTAACATCCTGTCATTATTCACTCATATGTCATTCCAAAACACAACATTTGTTTCGGAACACAAATCAATTTCTTCACTTAAAAGCTTTATGTTGCACCTCAGAAAACAAGAAAATGTTGATATAAATAAGCAATATTAATGGCTCGGGTATTGCAGAGTGGGGTTTATATTTTCACTCGTCAAATTCTGGACCCAAAACCGCTCAGGTCACAGGTCAGACCTCAGGTTTTCAGATCCAAGTTGACCCGTGAAGCTCTCTACTGTCAAGCTCCAAAAAAGACCACATTTAACGTGTGCAAATATAGTTTTCTGAAATCATTGGACCTCAGAAGACTTTATATGGACAATTTTTTTTGCTTACGGTTATGACAGTGTGTTTGTTATTGCTGTGTATGTTTACATCAAGATGGGTGTGACCTACAGTCACAGAATATTCTGATTCGTCCTGTTCCGCTACCAGCTCCTGTTATAAGGACTACACCAAAAAGAGGTTGAATGTGTGCCGTTCTTAGCTACTCCGTTTTGTTCTGTGCATTTGTTATGACTTGTATGTACTAGACTCAATTTGCTATTTTTTTACCATGATTATTAGACTGCTGATTCAGATTTTCTTCACCTTTCAAATGTAATTACTTTGTGTAAATATAATTTGTTAATATTTTTTAATCAGTCACTTTATTTTAAGGTCCAATTCTCGCTATTAACTAACCATTAACTACAACTTTTGCCTCAAACTCCTAATTAATAGTTAGTAAGGTAGTTGTTAAATTTAGGTATTGGGTAGGATTAGGGATGTAGAATATGGTCATGCAGAATATATGCTTTATAAGTAGGCCTACTAATAAACAGCCAATATGTTAATTATAGCCATGCTAATAAGCAACTATAGTTAATAGTGAGAATTGGTTCCTATACTAAAGTGTTACTGTTTAATCTAAGGGAAAGAAGGAGTGCGTGATGATTTTAATTTTGTATGTACTGTTTGTTCAATGTTTTTCGGATAGAGAGTTATGGAAGCTCATCTATATTTTCTTTCATAATGTTTTCTCAAGAAATTTAAAGGGCTTTGATTTTGCCATTTTTGTTTGTGGTTTTTATTGGCCTGGTCCACTACTGAAGCAGATTAACTTCTATTCTTGTAAATAAACCCATTACTTTTAATGGAAATCATAATTTGATGTGCCTCATTTGTTTATAAGACAGCAGACCCTAGACAGCTGTAACAGTTACTCTTCTCCTTTTTTGAAGCTTGACAGGTCACTGTACTTTGTTGTATGGAGAAAGAGTAGCTTGGATTTTGAATGCAGCTTCCAAAAGACAAAAAAAAAAAAAAGCAGATTCATATTTTCTATATTTAATACAATCACACCAGCCTGATTAAATCGTTCAGCGCGTCATATCATCAGCTGCTAAATTCAAATTTACTTTCGCTGGCTGGCGCTGAGCCAGAGACAGACGGGTTTTTTTAAGCACTGCGCATTAACCAATCACACACGATGCTGTTGAGCTTATGAATGCAATGACCAATCAGAGGTGTTCAGATGAGTCATCGCTAAAATGCCGGTGTTTTCTTCACTAGCTCGCTGACTGATGCCTCTTTCTGGCGAATTCTCTCATGAGAAACAACAAAGTGCAAACGTGTGTACGAATCTGTAAGATATTAATTTCATAGTGTAAACAGCTTCAGTGGTTTTAATGGGAGTTTTTGAGAGTGCTTGAACTACTAGACTGTCAGTGAAATTGTTCTTTGATAATGTAAATGTTCTTTGCTCTCTTTCTGTAGCCTAAGTGTTATGATTAGTAGCCTAACTTACAAAGTTTTTATTCACATTAACTTTCAATGTTAAATTCACATTAAATATAAACTCAGTCGTATTAAAAATGTTATGGCATGACATCCATATCTGTTAATTACGTAAACAGACAGGTTTTTATGCATAGTTAATAGATTACATTATTAGGTTACTTTGACCATCGCCCACTATAGATCAACATAATATATAAAGGTGAGAATCAAGATATTTAATGAGATAATGAATTTGGGGATGTTTCGAATAAAAAGGAAAAAATAAATAAAACATGTTGTGGCTGCTGTGTGTCACATGACGACCCCCCCAACTCGTGCCCCCTCAAAAATAATGAGTGCATGAGCCTGAGTGTATGGTAAAACAGAGGCTATAAACTTTAAGTTATTATTGTTATTTTTACATTTATCTACAGCATCAGGCTTTCTGGGACCCCAAACATAAAGGACAAAACATGAGGGTTGTGGTAATGACAAACACACTCAGCATGTCTGTCTGAAAGTTTCTAGTAATCCTGAAAACCTTGATAAGCTGGTTGAGATGGGTTTAATTAGCGTTGGAGCTAAACTCTGCAGTAGAGTAGCCCTCCAGGAACACCTGGGTTTATACTATAAATGTTGTGTTCTTGACCACCTCTAAAGGCATTTCGATTGATTGGATAACACTGAATGGTTCTCCAAGATACACTGGTCACTGTCCACACCTGTGGTTAGCACTATCCACTTGCTTGTTGGATGTTAAGCCAGGTGTCAACAGGGCATAAGTGGTTTGCACCAAAAGGCATTTTAGTCCAGCAAGATGTTGGCGTCTTACCTGCTGAGAAGAGGAACACTGCAACCATACGATAGTGCTTCCTGTGTGTGCCTTTACACAAAGATATCACTGCGATTAGAAATGCCACTAATGTCACAGATGCTCCGGTTAATAACAATACCAGTGTTGCTATCTGCCAATCTGAAAGAGAGATAAACAGAAAATCATCAGTTAAGAGATTTACCACTGAAGTAGTCATGACTGTTATGATTGTGTTAAATGGATAAAAAAAAAAAAAAAAAAATACAAAAAAAAAACTCCATGATGTTGTTTTCATGTCTTCTTTCTTTTTTGAAAGGGAAAGATAAAAAAATAAAAAAAAAACATGCCCTGCTCGAACTCAAAATAGTGCACTCGTGTGCTTTTTCTAGGTGAGCCTGAGTGTACTTTTGCTCTCAAACACTCTAATGCACAGGAGACCAATGGCCAAAGTCAGAATTTTTGCTAAATAATAAACTGAATTTAGCTTTTTTTTCCCACCAGACCCTATCATTTGTCTTCAGAACACATAGAATATACATGGCAGGAGTCGCATGCGATCATTTGTATTACAAATGTTTGAAGTTGGTTGCCGTCATAATATGGATAAGAATGTGCAAAACTTTTATTTTCTTTCAATTTCTCCTTTTGCGGTCTGGAAATACAATATGACATTTGATACATATAATGCGGCATATGACATTAGAGAAACACCAATAAATAAAGTAAATTATGACTGAATTTTCATTTTTGGGTGAGCAATCTCTTTAAGCACACACAATTCTAAAAGCCTATTCACATCGCATGCAAATTTTCACTGCAACAAGCCACTGAATGGAAACAATGGACCCTTCTGCATTGAAGGCAAACATTTGCTTGGTGATGAACCTCTGAAGTTCTTTTTCTCTGTAATATTGAAAGACTGAAGTATGATTCACCTTCATTCAAGTTTGTTATCTTCTTTTCTAAGCTTAATAGTTTTGAGGTGAAAATCTGTTGGTCATTGTAACAAAAGTTAAAAGCTCAGGGAAGGAGGCAGGAACCGGCAAACATTTAAACACTTTAATTATAAAATAAATAAAGCGAAAGTAATAGTGGCAGCCCCTCATGGATGACCTGCGCACACACATCAACATAAAAACACAACATAAATCCATGTCTGGTCCTCTCTCGTCACTCCTCCTTTTATCCTTCCGGAGCTCCTCCGTGGAACTAGAGACTGGTGTGGCATGCAGGTGATGCTCATTATCACTTGTGTCACCTGCCTCGCTCCGTTCTCATGGCCCCGCCCCACTAGTCACATACCCCCATCGCCCCTCGCAGGCCAGGGGGTACCCACAAGACTGAGCTCTACTTCCCCCTCCCCCACTCCGGGGGGAGCCAATCACTGCGGCCAAAGCACCTGGGGGAAATGACAAATGAAGCAAGAGAAAAAGAGACGGAAGGATGAGGAGAGACACAGGAGGAGAGAGAAGAAAAGGGAAAAAAAAAAAAAAAAAAAAAAAAAAAAAAAACTTAAAAGGGAAAAAAAAAAAAAAAAAGAAAAAAAAAAAATACTTGATCCGGTTCTTGGACACATTGCTGCTCGGTCCTCCACCAGCTGGGTGAACTCCTCCTCAATGCCTGTTGGCGGTGCTGGATAGACCTTGGTGGACGGCTCAACATTCCTCCATCGCCTGGTGGATGGTGACAGCTCCTCTGGGTTCGGGCAGCCGTCAGGAATCACACATTCCTTGCTCCTCTCCATCATGGCTGACGGTAGCAGGCCCTGGTGGTGGCGACTCCGCACCCTCACATCCCTCCACAACCCAGGTGGCCACCAGCAAATTTGTCCGTCACCCAACAATTCACTCCAGCCCACCACCTCGAGCATCCATGGAGGCAGCCTCTGCTCCGCCATGCTCAATGGCACTGCGGATTCCCCACAGCGGCATGTCCCTCCTTCCTCCCAGGTTTCGTCAACGTTGTGACAAAGTTAAAAGCTCAGGGAAGGAGGAGGTAGGAATCGGAACACTTTAATTAAAATAAACAAGAAAGTAAATGCAGCAGCCCTCCACTTACGACACACATCAACATAAAACACACGAAAAAAAATCCAGGCCTGGTCCTCTGTCGTTTAACACCCATGTGCATTAAATGGCAGAGAGAGACACTGATAATGTTCCTCACTTTTGGAGGCATAGCACAAGCATCACAACCGATAAAATGTGTTGACAGCTGGTCAAATGCAATTTCATATTTAGGCAGCTTTTTCACTAAAGCATTTGGTACAGACCATTTCTCTTGGGTTGTAATGGGATTCACAATATGGTTTATGTGGCTTATTGTATAGTCAAAGTAAATGCAACAAATACCTGTGACTGCTAAGGTGCATCAAAAAACCCAACATTTTGAAAAGTTTTGAAATAGGTTTCATGCATGCCATATCAAGTAATAAACATTTTGGCCAAATTTCATATTTCAAATTGTTTATTTACCTGCTCAACAACACCCGAGAAATTAAAATGATATACAATTATGCAGCTTAGCATTTGCAACTAAATTTTCATGAGTTTCCAAAAAATAAATAAAAAATACTTTTAGCATTATTGTGCTCTTGCAACATTACCAAACCTATAATTACAAGTCCAATTCTCTAATGGTTAGTAGTGGTGTAATGTAACAAAGTAATAATACTTTGTTACAGTACTTAAAGGTGTCATAGGTGATTGTCTTCAGAAACATTTTTTGTTATGCTGGTTGAAAGTTTCTTCACATCCCGATAGCAATCATTAAGTTAAGTGGTCTAAATGTATTTATATATTCTGTGGAAGGCGTAGGACCAAGAAATGTTCGTCCTATCAAAACGCTCGGTCCGAGCGTTTTAATTGGCTTTCCTAACTGCCTGTCAACATATGTATTTGCATACCTCTGTGCACCCTGTTCGAGCAGACAGGATACGTCATCAGCGCGTTCACGCACGCTGTGCAGACAGAGCGAGAATGGCAGACAAACATCAACAAGCCGATCTTCCTTCATGGTATTGTAATACTTTTACTAACTGTACTATAAAGTTTTCTCACCGGGTGAATGACACATGATGTATCCCAGCGGTTCCCAAATCCAGTCCTCACACAAGGGAAGCAGGGGAAAGCTGATTACGTTTACTTCACTTCGGGAAAATTCATTCACGGATTTGTGCTGCGCAGCGTCTTCACACACAGACGAAACTTACTAGAGAAGTGTGACATAATATACCTCTGTAAATAAATACTATTTAAATTCACGTCTCGCACACTTTAATGCCCTTTGTATGGAACATATACGCTCGCTTCGAACCGGAATCATGGTGGAATATCCGGTGATGTACACTTCCCAGGGCACGCACGGTCGAATAGAACGTCGCACGTGATAAGAGATACATATGAAATTTGCAGAGCAGGAGGGTGCGAGGACTGGAATTGGGAACCGCTGATGTAGCCTATTGTAATGTTGTCTCTGGTGTTCTGGTCTGTGAGTGTAAATGCATTCAGAGGGCGTGGCTTTGGATGGCGATTGCAGGGAGGGTGGGACGTTCGCTTTCAGTGCTATCAGGCTAACGTTAGCATTTTGACGGTAGCAGGCCCTGGTGGTGGCGACTCCGCACCCTCACATCCCTCCACAACCCAGGTGGCCACCAGCAAATTTGTCCGTCACCCAACAATTCACTCCAGCCCACCACCTCGAGCATCCATGGAGGCAGCCTCTGCTCCGCCATGCTCAATGGCACTGCGGATTCCCCACAGCGGCATGTCCCTCCTTCCTCCCAGGTTTCGTCAACGTTGTGACAAAGTTAAAAGCTCAGGGAAGGAGGAGGTAGGAATCGGAACACTTTAATTAAAATAAACAAGAAAGTAAATGCAGCAGCCCTCCACTTACGACACACATCAACATAAAACACACGAAAAAAAATCCAGGCCTGGTCCTCTGTCGTTTAACACCCATGTGCATTAAATGGCAGAGAGAGACACTGATAATGTTCCTCACTTTTGGAGGCATAGCACAAGCATCACAACCGATAAAATGTGTTGACAGCTGGTCAAATGCAATTTCATATTTAGGCAGCTTTTTCACTAAAGCATTTGGTACAGACCATTTCTCTTGGGTTGTAATGGGATTCACAATATGGTTTATGTGGCTTATTGTATAGTCAAAGTAAATGCAACAAATACCTGTGACTGCTAAGGTGCATCAAAAAACCCAACATTTTGAAAAGTTTTGAAATAGGTTTCATGCATGCCATATCAAGTAATAAACATTTTGGCCAAATTTCATATTTCAAATTGTTTATTTACCTGCTCAACAACACCCGAGAAATTAAAATGATATACAATTATGCAGCTTAGCATTTGCAACTAAATTTTCATGAGTTTCCAAAAAATAAATAAAAAATACTTTTAGCATTATTGTGCTCTTGCAACATTACCAAACCTATAATTACAAGTCCAATTCTCTAATGGTTAGTAGTGGTGTAATGTAACAAAGTAATAATACAGTACTTAAGTACTTAAAGGTGTCATAGGTGATTGTCTTCAGAAACATTTTTTGTTATGCTGGTTGAAAGTTTCTTCACAGCAATCATTCAATCATTAAGTTAAGTGGTCTAAATGTATTTATATATTCTGTGGAAGGCGTAGGACCAAGAAATGTTCGTCCTATCAAAACGCTCGGTCCGAGCGTTTTAATTGGCTTTCCTAACTGCCTGTCAACATATGTATTTGCATACCTCTGCGCACCCTGTTCGAGCAGACAGGATACGTCATCAGCGCGTTCACGCACGCTGTGCAGACAGAGCGAGAATGGCAGACAAACATCAACAAGCCGATCTTCCTTCATGGTATTGTAATACTTTTACTAACTGTACTATAAAGTTTTCTCACCGGGTGAATGACACATGATGTATCCCAGCGGCTCCCAAATCCAGTCCTCACACAAGGGAAGCAGGGGAAAGATGATTACGTTTACTTCACTTCGGGAAAACATTCATTCACGGATTTGCGCTGCGCAGCGTCTTCACACACAGACGAAACTTACTAGAGAAGTGTGACATAATATACCTCTGTAAATAAATACTATTTAAATTCACGTCTCGCACACTTTAATGCCCTTTGTATGGAACATATACGCTCGCTTCGAACCGGAATCATGGTGGAATATCCGGTGATGTACACTTCCCAGGGCACGCACGGTCGAATAGAACGTCGCACGTGATAAGAGATACATATGAAATTTGCAGAGCAGGAGGGTGCGAGGACTGGAATTGGGAACCGCTGATGTAGCCTATTGTAAGAGGATGAAACTCCCCTCGACATATGCCTATATAATATCTGTATTTCTATGAATAAATTGAAGTATTGAGGATACATTTGACTGTGTTTTCTTACTTCCCGGCCGTCTATCTACACTTTAAGTAACTGAGAATTCTTCAAGGTGGCAAAGAGAATTTACTGAGGGACCAAATTGTTATTCTTTATTAACACTTACATAATTATTCTTACCCAAAAATGCAAACTGGAAGAAAGCGTTAAAACGAAACACAATCTTGCTACTCAAGCTGTGCATGAACATATATACACATACATATATATATATATATATATATATATATATAGTACCTGAAGCCTGTCTCTGTATGTCCTTCGCTGGAGCATCCATGAGAGCGTTCTTCTTCAGTCACATCAGGATGTGGCTTCTTGCTATTAAACTTCACCACGTGTAATACTTAAGTACGTTTAAGATTTAAAAAAAAATAATACTTTTCGTACTTAAGTACAATAAGTATCACATACTTTATGACTTTTACTCAAGTAATATTGTAAACGGTGACTTCAACTTCTACCAAAGTCATTTTCTGGTAAGATATCTGTTCTTTTACTTGAGTATGGCTCTCAGGTACTTTATACACCACTGATGGTTAGAGAGTCTGACTTGTAACCTGAAGGTTGTGGGTATGATTTCCATGTAGTGTGGAAAAACACTTAATGGCTCTGGTAGAATTGATGATAAATAACTGCTTATTTATCTTGGAATAAATAATATTTCTGTCATGACAACTCTCGGAGGGATTGGCATGGTAATGTACATGACAATGTTAATGTATTTGGTCTTGGCGGAATAGATCTGCTACGCTGCTGCTGCTACTGCCAATACATCCACAACATGCTGCTGTGAGCATGTAAAAAATATTGCTGCTCCAAATATACATGAAATAACCCCCATATAGCATACATGAATCACCTCGTAGCAGATCTATACAGGTGGAGCTGGGGAAGGTGGAGGGTTTCTGAAGCAAGCTGCAACTGCTACTGCAAGCACTAATCATATATTTGAATGTTGAGCAGCACAACAGCCACATTGGCTACCGATACAGGAGAGAACCAATCAGCTGTGCCATGTGATAATGATATCATTAGGTTAGATTGTGTTAGTCCTATTAGACTGCGACATCTAGAGCTTCATACCAGAACTCTGTATTTCTGTCATGACAACTCTCAGAGGGATTGGCATGATAATGTACATGACAATGTTAATGTATTTGGTCTT